>NC_058136.1:53102521-53157750 GCF_016433145.1 Gracilinanus agilis | reverse complement strand
GGAAGGAGGGAAGGAAGGGAGGGAGGACGGAAGGGAGGAAGGAAGGAAGGGAGGAAGGGAGGGAAGAGGGAAGGAAGGGAGGAAGGAAGGAAGGAGGGAAGGAAGGAAGAGAGACAGGGAAAGGGTGTTTGCTTTCTGATGTGGGGTGTTCTCTCGCCGCCAGGTCCCTGAGGCCCTGCTGCTGGTAGTAGTGTCTGGCTTGTAGTCTATCTGTCTCTTTCTCCTGACTTTGGACAACCAGAGAGGATGAAGAAAAGCTGTTGCTGGCACAGAATGCTTTATTAAGTGCTCAGCACGTTGCTTGGCACCTAGTAAATGCTTAATGGACACTTGTTCATTCATTCCCCAAATGATGATGCCACCAACAGAAGGAGGCTTCCGAAATCGGGAGACAGTGGCCCTATGAGCACATTCTGATTCATGCGCAGGCTTAGGGCCGAAACTCCTGAGGAACGCTCGTCAACACAATATTGTGCTGTGTAGTAACTCGACCTTTGGAGACATTTGGAAGCCGGCAAAGTGAAGTGGTTTATTTATACAATATTTGCAGTTGTGTGGGCCCATTAGTGTGAGACAAACCATTGAGTAGAGAATGCAGGGAGCAGGCCCAGGAAGCCCACATTTGTAAACGCTCAGCAAAGCGGCCTGTCATTTCAGAATGGCAGCAGACAGTTCTTGCCAGGATGCAGGAGATGATTTGCGTGGGGTAGCCGGATGGTGTGGGTCGTGGAGGGGTAGTTAAGTTGGTAGACGGTCCGGAGGCAGGGGACGGGGCGGGGTGGGTCCACGGCTCAGGTTTGTGCCCAGCCTGGCCACACGGTGCTGGGGCACTACTTTCAGAGGCCAGAAGACAAGGGGAGCAGCTGCGTCTGGGGACGGGCTGAGCTGAGATGCAGTCCCAGAAGCGAGGTGGTCACTCTTCCGACCCAGTCGTGGGATCTTTGATATAGAATTGGAAGGGACCTTAAATGTCACCGAGTCCAGCTCCTTTGCATTGTAGACGAGAAAACCCAGAGAGGGGAAGGGACTTGCCCAAGGTCACATAAATAGCAAGTAATAGAGCCAGAATTTGAACCCATACCTTTTGACTCCAAATGCCTCCTTGTCAGCTTTCCCGGTCTCTTCCTGGCACTAAGCAGGCTGATGCCCCAGAAACGGGGCTTGTGCCACAGCCATCGTGGATGCTGCTCAGAGCACTCTTGCCTCTCCGAGGTCCTCTCGGGGCTTCGTTATTAGAATGATGCAACCCTACGGTGGCGCCCGTGGTGCCCCACTGGGAGAGGGAAAAAATACCCACCTAAGCAGCTGAGTCCTGGAGCTGCCACTCCTAACCTGACACCACCAAAGAAGCCTCCCTGGGGAGGGAGGGCCCCGGCACCACGGAAACCTGGCTCCATCAACAGTGCAGCCTGAGCTGCTGGGAGGAGCGGGAATGAAGTGGCCAAACTCGTGTGTGTGTGTGTGTGTGTGTGTGTGTGTGTGTGTGCACGCGTGTGTGTGTGTGTGTGTGCGTGTGTGTGTGTGTGTGTGTGTGGCGGGCAGACCTCTCCAACTTCCTCCTGCCAGTCCCCAATAATCATAATCCGTGTAATGAAACCAACAACTATACATATAATTTCCTTCAGAGCAAAACTATAGATTTGTGTAAAATGACTCGCCGACTCTTGAGCACGTATCAGAGCGGAGTGTTTGGCTATAATGATTTCTTATTGACATAATGACAACTTTAAGCTAAGCAGTTAAGACTCTATATTTCTTCAATGGCCTCCCTACACACTGTAAATTGAAATGTACATTAAAACAGTCAATCTTCGTTTTCCAGCAACAGTGAGAGGGAATTGACTGTATTTTTATTAAAAATCGGGGATCTCGCCGAGATTAGACTATATTGAGTATGAACCGTACCCAGGCGTTCATTGTGAATAAGTGACTCTTCGGGACTGGGCAGCCGGGAGCCCGTGGGCCACTGGAGAGGGAACTCGGCACTCGGAAGGAAAAGGACTTCCGTTCCAAGCTCTTCCACCCAGGGCCTGCGTGACGTGGGGGCAAATCCCTTCACCTCAGTGCCAGAACTAGGTTGGGGCAGTCAGGGTTTCCTTACACGGTGCTGAATTTCAATGGAAGGGCTCTGAAGGCCCTTGTTAAGGTTCCTAGGAGCCCGGTGCAGGCAGGTGTCCTGAGGTCTCCGTTACCCTTTTTGGGGAAGGTGGGCAATAGGATCCTCCTCCAACCCACAGCTACTCCTCCTCTTCTGAGAGGACCTTTCGTGCTGCTTGTGGCCTGGGTATGTTTCATGGCACTTGAGGCAGACACAAAAATTCCTCGGCTCAACTCTGCTTCTCTTTCTCTGGGCCTCGGTTTCCTTTTCTGTAAAATAGTGGCTATAGAGTGGATGGCCCAGCAGGTTGCTTCCAAAGAACTCTGATCTGCTTGGTGGCTTGTTTCCCTGTTCATTTATTTCTCGTTCCTTTGGAGTAGCCGGGATGGGAATTCTTGGAGAGCGTGTTCAGGCCCTGCTCTGTCCTCTTTGATTATTTTTAGCAGATGCCTGGGTCCCAGCTGTCTCCGACACTCACGCATTAGCCCTCGTGTCAGTCCTGTTTCAGGTCTTTGTAGGAGCTGGCAGAGGCGGCCTTAGGAAGCTGACGTAGCGGGAAGGCGGATGAGTGGGGAGGACGAGACCAACAAGAGCCCAGCCTTGCAAGGGGCCTGGTTGATTCACTGGATGTGAAGGTCAGGGGAATGGAAGGCAGCAGAGATGACCTTGACTAGTTCCCAGAGGCACCGAGAGTGTCAGTGAGTGTCCAGAAGGTTGGAAGAAAAGAAAAGATGGAAGCAGATAACCATGAGGTGCTGCAGATGCTTGCCTTGAACAGATGCTTCTAAAATGTTGGTAGGTGATCACAGTGGGGCCAGTTGCCTACTCCCCATTAGCAGGTACTCTCCATTGGATCCACCAGAAGGTCAGGCACAGCACTGGAGGCCGTGGGGACCTGCATTAAGGCTACCTTCAAAGGGGTTAGGCTTCAGCAGGTCCCAGGACTTGCTGTCTGAAGTGGAAGTATTTGAACTCATTTTTCCGAGGAAAAAACAAGCTCACATGGGGGTAAATGACGTGCCCAAAGTCACACACGTTATTATGTAGCAGAGGCAGAATTTGAACCCATTTCCTCCAATCCCATGCACCCTTTCCATCATAGTTGTTCTGCCAATAAATGACCATGGGTGATGGTTTTGTGTCAGACGGTCCTTGAAAAAGCTGAGAAGTCAGATACGGGATGGGCCAAAGAACCAGGCTCGCCATATTGCATGCTACTATTCTGATCCTTAAATCTTAGCAATTGCAACCCCTGAAGACAGGCAGAAGCCACAGGGTGGGGGTGAGAGGCACCAAATCTGTCCGGCGCCTGGGCGATCCATCTGGTTAAGAGCAGTCTTTCAATACATTGGAAAAGGAAATCTCGACACCTATTCTCTTAGAGATGATGGTGCTAAATGGCAATGACATTCTTGAGTGCCCATTCACAGCCATCAATCCCGAATGGGATTGCAGTAGAGGAGCAGAAATGACCAGTGAGGAAAGAAATGTTCTCATGTTTTCAGAAGAATTTACTATTTAGTGACAAGTTCTCCTTCCTGTCGATGCCCCTCATCTTCGGCAGGCAGCAGCCGTGCTCCCTCCCTCCTCCCCTTTCTTCCTTTTCCCCTCGATGGCAGATCATCTCAGAAAGATCGAGGGGACATACATCTGGGAAATCCTAATTCAGAGCCCTTCACATGGAATCTCTGAGTGTTTTCATTGCTAGGAAAGACAGGAAAGGCTACCTGGTTCTCCCTCCTTTCCCTGAACCCCTTATTTCCTCAGAGAAAATATTGCCAAGTTTGGTCTTCCAAGGAGATTGCTTATGTGCTATGATTTCAGGGGAGGTGGGAAGGTTACCCCCAGCCCCTCAGCCCAAGAATACCTCCCTCAATCTGCTTGATGATGCCTGAAATTGCACAATTAGAGCTTCATTCCTTTGACTGTAACCTTTGTCCCCTGTTAAAATGCAAATACTGCTGGGAGAGCTAACTTATAAGTCATCTCCACCTCATTGTGAATGAGTCTATCATCAGCTCCTTTCCCAAGAATACTTGGCAGGGGGGCAGGACAGGAAGCTACCACTTGAATTAGGAGAAGTACCAGGAATGCCAGAGATAAACTTTGCAGAGAGCTCACCCTAGAACAGAGGAAAGAAATTACTTGCAGGGGCCTACTATGTGCCTGGCACTGTGATATGCTGGAAGGGACAGCCTGGAGACGGGAAGAGCTTATAGGAGGCTGGCGTGGTGGGCCCCGCAGCATGTGGCTTGGGACAGTCTGTATCCATTTCCATTTGTTCAAATAAAGAAGATAATCTCTCACCCAACGAGTCATTTTCAGGCATGCCCACTGCATTGGAGACTGTGCCAACAATAACTTGTCATACTGTGGCCTCTTTCATATACCCCTGCAGTTGAGCTCTTTACCAGTGTTATGTGGTAGACCCTCTTACTTCCATTTTCCAGATGAGAAAACTGAGGCTCAGGAAGGTTAGTCTTGGCCCTGGCCATACAGTCAGAGCTATTAAAATCATTTTCCCAAGAGACAAGTTTGACCATGTCACTCTTCTATTCAAAAAACATCAATGGCTCCCTATTACCTCTAGGGAAAAGTTCCAACTTTGGGGCTTGGTATTCAAGGCTTATATTAATCTGTTTCCACCCCACCTTTTGAGACATTCCACTTTACTCTTCTTCATGGGCCCTCCATTCTAGCTTCAGTCTCTTGTCTTTGTGCATTTGTATGGATCACCCCCTCGTTCCTGGAATGCCCTCCCTTCCTCATTGCTGCTTCTCAAAATCTTTACTTCCCCTCAAGGGTTAAATTTGTTTTCCTCCCTGAAGCCTCTCCTCTAGTTGTCAGCTTCGCCTTCCTTCCTTCATAGATTTTTCTTGTTATTCAGTCATTTCAGGCACGCCAGACTCTTGGTGACCCTATTTGGATTTTCCTCGGTAAAGATATTGAAGTGCTTTGCCGTTTCCTTCTCCAGCTCCTTTCCTAGGCAAGGAAGCCGAATGTTTGCTAGCAGGGTGAAGTGACTCGGCCAGGCTGACTCTGAAGCCGTGCAGATGAGTCTTGCTGTGACTTCAGGCCTGTCCCCTATGCCACCTTCTCCGATTGCCTTTGATTTCGTTAATTATTCCCGTTCCCGTTGGAGCCCTCCGGTAGAATGTGCACTCTTGGAGGGCAGGCACTGGGTCCTGTTTACCTCTGTGACTCCAGAGCCCAACCGAGTGCCTTCTTGCAGACACATAGCAGGATACTTAATAAAGGAGGAAGTGAATCGAGTTTTCCGCCTTTTCTACCCTAGCCTGTCCGCATTCCCGTGCGTTTTGGGAAGCACGTGCCTGACTCTAATAAAGACGATCCAACTGGGGACGTCAGGAGATCGGTCTCCTCCACTCCTGCGTGAGCAGGAGCCCAAGCATCGGGAGGGGAAATTGCATTCCTCTCTGGTAAACGAAAGCACCACAAAACCAAGTCCAGAAATGGAGGCCCAAAGTAATTTTGCTGATGAAAAAGGTGCGATAGCGATAAACACCAGGAAGACCGTAGTCAGAGATGAACAACACGAGACCGACAACCTCTTTATCTGTGGGGAAACCAGTGCTAAACCAGGAAACAGAGTAAGCAGGTCATACCATGCCCCCTCAGGGCCTAGTATTTGCTATCCTAGTGTTTGCTCCCTCCCCCCACCTTCCATGTATTAAGTAGACCCAAGGAACACACAGGAGATATTTTCTTTCGCTTCCCTGAAGGATGTTAGTGCCTTCTAGTCTCCTTGCTGTCCTGAATATTCTGTTTGATTGCTCGTTGGAAGTCTTGGGTTCTTTGCACGTGTGGAATCCTCTCCCTAGGGGAGGGCTAAAAAGGGTCAGATTTAGATTTTCCCAAATTGAGAATCTGGGTGGGGGCTCAAGCCATGATGATGTTATTTTTTTCATTTCTATATTTTATTTTTTTATTGATTAAGAACGCTTTTCAAAGATGTTAGCAAAATATTCCATGGAAAAGGATTCTGGGAGGCCCAGAAGAATCAGGCAGGCCTTTTCTTTCTTGCCTTTGGCCTCTTCTTCCCAAGTGACAGTTCAGCAGAACGTTAGCTCAAGAGGTAGGTTCTTCAGAAGTAATATCTCATTTGGCCAGTCACTCATTGAAAGGCCACTGGTCTTGGGGGGGCGGCGTTAATAACACAAGATCAAGGAGGCAAAGACCTTCCCTCTTAGAGATGAAATTGGCTTTTTGGTCAATCGTTTCATTTGACTTCAGATGAAAGGAGCATTCACCAAAAGGGAGTACACCTACCATCGGAGTGGCGACCACGATGATGTTGATTCAGGACACGAGTTCAGGCTTTTTAGCTCAGCATCTCCAGTAGGCTTCAAATGGAACTCTGCAGGCAGGAGAGATGCACAGCATGCGGATAGGAATAAGAAACTCTCCTACTGAGATTTTATTGCCCAATAGCGTTACTTATCTTACATTATAAGGTTAGCAAAGATCTTATAGGCTGCAAAATTGGAGACTTCCGTCTCCCTCTTCATGAAATTACAAATGACCACTTATCAAAGTGGTTCCATTACTGATAGGTAATAATATTCGTATAATTATGTTCAGTTCAGACAAGATGGAGATTATTCTAGCAGGGAGGGAGAAACCACAGGAAAATGTGATAGGGTGATCTTAGCTCTTTGGGCTGAGAGGTGGATGGAATTGCTTCTCTTCTTAGTCCAACAGAGGCTTAATTTGCCAAGTGGGTGTATCACGTCAACTTTTTCTCACCCAAGTTTATTTCTCATGCGGTTAATTCTTGCATCTTCCTAAGTTTGGTTCTCCCTCTGCCTTCCAGGGAAAGCTGGGTAACAGAGACTATGCAGAGAAAGGAAGGCCTCTACTCTAGGGACTAGGACCAGGCAGCTTTAGGAAGGCCATGGCGCTGTCGACAGGAATGGATCACAGGTGCATAAGCAGTGGGGCCAAGGAAGGAAGGCAGCCAGGAAGCCAGAGAATGCCCAGGGATCAGAAATGAGGACCAAGTGGTGGGGCAGAGTTTAGGTAAGCAGTTCAGAAAGCATCGAAAGCTCTGAGACAGTCTGAGATTGAGCCTACCTTGGGCAGAAGGCCATTTATACAAGGATATTCTGTCTTATATTGTTAATCCGATCTAGAAAGGGCCACAGTAGGTGAAATCACATCACATGGACAGTTAGTTCCTCAGGAATGGGGTTATAAAATGGACAGTTGGCCGAATGATCTTAACCTTGGGATTGCACCACTTTATATAGCTGGTGTAGTTTTACCATGGGCAGCAGGTGCACCAGAGGGAAGAGTGGCTAGAGCTCTAAGCTTGGAATCACGAAGACTCGTCCTCATGAGTTCAAATCTAGTCTCAGACACTTACTAACTGTGTGAACTTGGGCAAATTGTTTGACCCTGTTTGCCTCAGTTCCTCATCTGAAAATGAGCTGGAGAAGGAAATGGCAAGCCACTCCCAAAATGGGCTCACAGAAAGTCGGACGAGACTGAAAAACAATGAGTTGTATCATGTTCGTGAGATGGCTGTGGAATCCCAGTGGTTGGGAGAGCCTTCTGCGGGGCATGTCTCCCTCCCAAAGTGTGACGAGTCCAAGTCAAGAGACTTCATTCAGTTTGGCAAACACTGATTAAATATCTGCCTCAAGGACGTTGTACCAGGTGTTGGGGGTCTATAGACAAAAAGAGGAAGTCCTCCTTGCCTTTGAGCTTAAATTCTGGGGATACTGACATAGATAAATAAGTACAAAGGATATACAAAGGAAAGAGGCCGAAAGCCTGGGGAGATGGTATCACTGGGTAGCATTTATATAGCCCTTGAAGGTTTGCAAAGCATTTTACCCAAGTTATCTTACTTGGTCCTTACAATCGCTCTTTGAGGTAGTTGCTACTCTGATGCCCATTTTACAGATGAGGCTATTGAGGCTGAGAAAGGTTAAGGTACTTAACTAGGGGGATACACTAGTGACATCTGGTATGGGAATCAGGATTTGAACTCAGGTCTTTCTGACTCTAAATCCAGGGCTCTATCCATTGTGCCCCCTTAGCTGCCAAGGTCCTGAAAGGCCTCATGAAAGAAGGGGCACCTGAGCTATGTTGGCTTACCTATTCTACAAATGAGTGTTTCTGGCAAAGTTTGCCAGCATGTTTTCTGAGTATATATATAGATCAGAAGAGCCTCCTCTCTAAAGAGATCCTGGCCTGGGGCCATACTCTGTGGTATAGGAAGAAAATCACTGGGCTTCAAGTCCAGATGCCCAGGTCTGAACCTCAGGTGACCATGGCCGAGTAAGTCTGTAGGCCTCAATATCCCCATCTTTTAAGTGGGGATGCTTCGATCTCAGGACAAGCAAAAGGCAGCCCTTTATTGACCTCTTAAGGGCCGTAGACCTATGAGCCTTTCGCAGGGCTCTCCATGTAGCTCTGCCTTCGTGGACAGCCAGGAGCCGGGGATCTGGAGCCAGGCGTTGCCAGTTCTGCTGCTTCCTCTGCGGTTTTCTTCTTCCTCCCCTTCGTCCCCTGCCCCCAACCCAGGAGAGCAGAGGGCCTCATTTGTGATTTGAGGGGAGGAAGAAGGAGAGGTGTTCAGAGGGAGCCCTTCTGCAGAAGGCTTCCTTCCCCAGGATCGTACCAGCCAGGCCAGACCAGGCCAGACTTGCACCTCACAGTCCAGAGAATCAAGCAGATTGTTCCCTAATTGCTCTCAGAGTCCTCCTGGCCCCGGAGACACTTGGCAGCGGGCCATTTCAGCACATCGAAGAAAAGCGGGCTCCAGACTAGCCTTTGGAACACGAAATGGGGCCTGCAAGCACAACAGCATTGCTGCATCCCTTTAACGTACGCATAAAAGCTGTTAAGTGTAGCAGAAGTTGGAGATAATTATTGTAGTTGGTGATTTCCAATAATGTTGGAGGATTTCACAAATTCACTTTCCACCAGGAAGTGGTGGCGCTCAGTGTTTCGCTTTGTACAGCCATTTGGGCAGAAGGGAACAATTTGCCCAAGATCGAGTGGCTCAGCAGGTAGAGACCAGGGCTTTTGTGCATTGCTTTTTTCTCTCCCCAAAATAAAAGTCCTGTCCTCTCCTTCTCTGAGTTCTGGTGGGGGGGGCAGCCTCTAGCTTCTTCCTCTGCCTTACCCAGTGGCAGAAAATGTGGATTTCTGCACGTAAGTGTGTCCCTTCCTCCTCCACCAAACACCAGCACTTCATCTCCCACCTGCGTGTGTGTGCTTCGTCATCCTGGCTGCTTGCATTCCAAGGATCACTTGGGACGAATGAGCGGCCTTTCCTCATTCTATCTGTTTTTAGTGCTGCCTCCCCAGCTCTGCCAAAATGAATTCGATTTTCTTTTAGAGACATTATTTGTCTGTCTATTTATCTATCCCTTAGTAGACTATAAGCCCTTTGAAGGCAGGGGCATTTTCATGTGTGTCTTTGCATGCCAGCGCCTGGCATGCATACAGCTGGTGTTTAATTGATGTGTGTTAAGGTCCTACTTGGTGAGCTTGCAAAAGACTTGGTGTAAGCTAAAACCCTAATGAGCAGAGTGCTTTGGAGCATTTATTGTGTGCCTCGGTTTCCACAAGGGCAGAATGCAAAAAGAAAACTACTAATAAGCTCGTTGCTAGTTCCAAGGGGCAAGCTGCAATGTGGCGATGTCTGGGACCTAGGATTTCCGAGGTCTGTTCCCAGTCAACTTACTAGGTAACCTTGCCTCCCAGTTTACCCATCTGTTAAAAGCACTGGGTACATTCTTGCCCTGGTTCTGCTGATGGCGCTTTGTATCAGTCCATACGAGTCTTCCCAAGGTCTTCTGAATTCTTTGTATTCATTCTCGCATTCATGTGCCACACTTTGCTCAGCCATTCCCCAATGAATGGGCTCCTGCTTCATGGCTAATTCTCTGCTCTTCTCAGAGTGCCTCCAGCAGTCATTTTGTCCGCCCGAGACCTTTCCCTTGGCCTCAGGCTTCTTCGAGGCAGAAGCCTAGTCTTAAAATGCTATCGTTGGGTCTGAGGGGACACGCAGTATAGTGACTTGGAGGGAATGGCTCCATCTTGTTTCCCAGGACCAATGCCCTCATTTTTTAGGGGAGAGAACAGTCCAGAGTGGTTAGTTGTGTGGCCATGACCACCCTGGAATACGTGGAGCCTTAGGGGTATCTGGGCCTTGGGCACATGGCTCACCTCCCCCCTCGTTTATATTTGTCTTTGACCCCCTAGCTCTTCGTAGGGCTCCATTAGTACAAATTCTCCTCCTTGGAAACTTGGCAGGAGCTGCTATCTATCGTTCTACATTATTTCATATTTTCCCCCTTAAACTTTCGATATTCAAGTCAAACGGGGCTCCTTGCTGTTTCCGGTATGCCATCCTCTCTCCTCTCACTTGCTTGTCCCTCATGACCAGCATGCTCTTCCTTCTCCCTTGTGCGTTGTGGAATCCCAAACTACTCAGGGCCCAGCGCAGGTGGTACCCCCTACCCAGGACCGGCCTTGATTCTTCTCTCTGTTCCCTCATCCTTACTCCTGTTCTTAGTGGTCTTCCTTTTCCATCTTGCCACAAAAATGCCTCAGGATTTACTTTGTGTCCATTTTGGATCTAAGTGCTCGAAGGCCAACCAGGTGGTGAGGATCCGAGCCCTCCCTGCCAATCCTCGCCTGAGGCCCCCCCCCAGCCCCTCCATTCCTCTGGCTCTAGGGTGCGTGTGACTGCTCAGCCCCCTCTGAGGAGCAGGGGGCCAGAGAGTCTAATCCTTCCCCGCCATTTCAGAGCAGCAGGCCCAGAAGTCAGCCCTGCTGCTACCTCTTGGAAAGAGTGTCCTGTAATTTACTTATTACTGCACTCGAGTAAATCAGTCAACACATCGAATCATAGGAACGCCAGAGCTGGAAGGGTCCTTGGAGATCATCTCATTTTACAGCTGAAGAAACTGGAAATCACCACGGTTCTGGGACGTAACACAGTGAGTGCCAAAGTCAAGCCTTAGTCTCAGGGGTGCTGACTCACTGTCTCCCTCCCTGTCTCTTTCTCTCAGTCTCACCCTTCCTCCTTCCCTCCTTGCCCCCTCTCTCCCTGCCTCTCTGTCTGTCTCTCTACCTCCCTGCCTCTCCATCTCTGCCTCTCTCTGTCTCTGTCTCTCTCTTTGCCTCTCTCTGTCTCTCTGTCTCTCTCTTTGCCTCTCTCTGTCTCTGTTTCTCTGTCTCTCTCTTTGCCTCTCTCTGTCTCTCTCTTTGCCTCTCTCTGTCTCTGTCTCTCTGTCTCTCTGTTTGCCTCTCTGTTTGNCCTCTCTCTCTCTCTCTCTCTCTCTCTCTCTCTCTCTCTCTCTCTCTGCCTCCCTGCCTCTCTGTCTCTGCCTCTCTCTGTCTCTCTGTCTCTCTGTCTCTGTCTCTGCCTCTCTCTGTCTCTGTCTTTCTGTGTACATTTAGTACTTTCTACACTAAAACAGGAAGTCTTCCTCCCCTTTGTTACATCCTGGATTCCTTGGCCATCAGTCCAGGGAAGAAGTCTCAGGACCCCTTTGTAGAAAGTACAGGGGGTCCAAAGAGAGACCATGTAGTGAAATAGTTTTTAAAAAGAAGGTCATGGAGGGGGGCAGCCAGGTGGCTCCGTGGATTGAGAGCCCTCAAGGTCTGGAGATAAGAGGTCCTAGGTTCAGGTCTGGCCAAGTCACTTAGGCCCTATTGCCTAGCCCTTACAGGAACAAGCTCAGAGACCATTGGCCAAGGGCCCCTGCTTTCCCCTCTTTAGGGAAGACCAAATTTCATTGTTCCCTGTGATGATAATGATGATGATGATGATGACGGGAGCTAGCACTTATATACCTCAAGGTTTGCAATGAGCTTTCTTAATTTTCTTGTGTTATCCTGAGAGATAGGTTGCCTATTATTATTCTTACTTTACAGAGGAGGTAACTGAGGCAGGAAGAAGTTAAATGGCTTGAATCTAACAGAGCTAGTGAGTTCATGTGGCTAGATTTGAACTCAGATATCCCTGACTCTAGGCACAGCACCTTATCCTCCACACTTCCAACTGCCCTACTTGGGGATTTCTTGAGCTCCAATGTTCTAGGCCGGGGCCCAACCTCCCCTGTCGTCTACCCTCCCCTGTCGTCTACCCTCCAGAGAGCTGAACGCTGTGTGGTGTGCCTTGGAGGTTCCCAAAACACTAAGATGATGACGATGGTGGTAGTGACAAGATTTGGTGCTTTGGTCTGCCAGAGAGGAAGTTCTCAGAGAATCCTCCACTTAGTCGTGGTGGTGTTCCCCAGACAGCCATTGAATCGTGGCACGTCGGAGTTGAGAGGGACCTCAGGCACCACTTATCCTTGCTTCCTCTCAGGGAGGAGACGGAGGCAGGCCCAGAACAATGGGGTGAGTAATAGCAGGTCACCCAGGTGGTCAGTTTCTGAGCTGGGATTTGAGGCCAACCCTTGAAGGACCATTAGCAAGTTCTAGCGATGTCAGATGGTACTCTATCCTCTGGCCATGCCACTCTGTTCCGCATTAGGGAAAGCAACCTCAGCCTTCTTCTGGTGAACTGGAGTGAGGTTCCGCCAGTCATATTTGTTGCCATCGCTTGATAATCTGGAGTTTTAAGAGGCAGATACATTAAGCGTTGGAAACAAGTTTTTATTGCACAGATGTCTTTTGATCCTTTTTTATTGGAATACATCCCACAAGGACTATTAGTTGCAAAAGAAAAAGTATTTGCTAATGATACAGCTTAAAAGCAAAAACAAAAATTATAGCTGTCTACTTGAGAAAGGCCCTCCTACGGCTCATTTATAGATTTTCAAAGTGAAAGGTTCTAGAAATGGAAAGAATAACTGACAGCTCTATATCTGTAATGCAGTCAGCTCTGGGGAGAGCTACGCATATATTACAAGGGGAAAAAAGGCCCGAACGCTTTGTATGGCTTAAAACGGGAGACCTGTTTGAGCTCGGAATCCCTCATGTGGTTGATCATTTATTTCTCTATCAAGAGGAAGAAATCTGGAAGGTGCTTTGATTGCCACTTGCCTTCTCTTCCTTTTATCAATCACATTGATATTCATGCTGTATCCTCTGGTCGACGCTTGCTGGAGTTTTATGCCCAGCCGTGGCAATGAGGTATGACGCTTGGGACTGCTGGCTCGCCTTGAAGAGAACTGACCAATTAGAATGGGAGCTCCCAGGCCCAGGGATCTGCCTTCCCTCAGGCCTTGGGGGGCCCAGCACAAAAGCAATCACACTCCAGGGCTCAGGAAACCAACTGTAAATAATCACTCAATCACTTCTTCATTCAATAAAAAAGCGATTTATGAATCTTAAAGTGCTACCTAAATGGGACTTTATTATTGTTGTTATTTATTATGCTAATGATTATCATGACAGAATGAGAAATGCCCGGAAGGAAGGAGCTTTACAGAGGAAGAAAGCCCAGGCGGCTCGGGGGAGCCGAGAAGGCTTTATGAAGATGCTGGCATTTGACTTGGTCCTGGGGTCAGCCTTTGACAGGTAGAAATGTGGCCGAAGGATGCCCCAGGCTCAAAGGGCTGGCTTAGGCCAGGCTTCTTTCCTGGCCTCCACGAACTGGCTTTTGAAATATTTTGCTAACTATTTCCACGATATGGTTTCCTTTGGAATCCTGAGTGTTTTGTTTCTGCATTTCAAAGAGTGGCCGAGGACCTAGAGTACATGGAGGGGGATAGTGGGAAGTAAATAGGGTGGCACCAGGTGGCGTAAGGCCCTGAGTGCCAAGCTAAGTCATTCTAAGCCAACGAGTCCTTTTGAGTAGCCGAGTGTTGAGATCAGAGTCAGACTTGGGGAAGTCTAGGGTTGATTGAGGCAGCCCTGTGGGGGAGAATAGGGTGGTGCCCCTTCTTCTGAACATGTGATCACACACACAGTGCCTTTTGTGTTTACCACCCATTGCTTGATCAGGGAGACTGACTTAGCAGAGGAAAAGCTGGATATATTCGGAGGCTTTTTGAGATTGCTAGGGCACATCCAGGAATTATAGACCCTTCCTTATGAAGGCCATTCTCAGTCAGGCAAGTGAAGACCCACCATGATCTGTTTCCATTTGTACGTTCTCTCCTCCCTTTGTGCCCTGTCTATTCCAGTCACGCTGACCTAGCCCTTTGCCCGGCTTGCCAGTCTGTCTCTCATTTCCTATCTTTCACATGGCTGGTTCCTTCTGCCTGGGATGGCCTTCTTCTTCCCTTCTTCCTGGTGGTATCAGTATCTCTAGCTTCCTTCTAAGCCCAACTCATGGACTCGAACCCGGACCAGAGGCCTTTTTTGCTCCCCTCCTTAGTGTTCTCCATCTCTTAAATTTCCTTGTTGCATGGAAAGGCCTGGTACCCTTGGAGTCACGGTGGCTTTGCTTGAAACTTGGCCTCTCTCACATCCTACCTAGAACCCCTGCGCTCCCCCCGACGCCCGGGACACCTCTTCTGACCTTCGGAGTCGCAGATGAGTCGTCCATCCGCTTCAGCAGAGGGACTTTCCAGGTTGGAAATTCTTTCGGCACCCTACTATTAAGGACCACATCATTTCTTCTTTGGTCATGTGATTTATTAGTAGCATCCAATTGCATAAAAACCCAGCAAGACATTAAAACAAGCTAGAGCTTGTTACGGCAGGGCTTGCAGCCACTGTTGACTCTTTCTTGCCTGCTTGCCCCACCTCTAGGCTGGGAGCTCCCTGGGCTGGTGGTAGCGTGCCGCACCCTCCCTCTCCCCTCCGCCCCCCACCAAAAAGCAGGGCTCTCTTTGGGTGCTATGTAGTCCCATCTGTGGACACGCCGTAGCCACCTCCAATGGGACACGAGTTCCTTGATGCCTGTGTGTGGCCTGCCCCACATAGTAGGTGTTCGAACGCCTCGTACACTGAGCAGGCCAGGCTGGAGTAGGAGTCGGGTTCTGAAAGTAGGGTGGCATTTCCTCCTTGGGCCCAAGGACCGAATGCCTGATTGAGAGGCTGGCCGTGAGTTAGTCGTCCGTCTCGGCGTTGCTATTCCCTGGTGTGCATTCAGTGGCACCAGGAGACCAGTATCTATTTCACACTCCAGTTCAGAGCCGCCTACCACATCCTCCTCCCTCCACCTGTGAAATGTGGTGCCTTGCTTGGTGCTTTGTGATTATGGGCCATGAATTATTTATCTGCATATCGGGGCGGTGCCCGCTGCTCCTACCAAGGTGCCCTTTGGCCCATCTTTCATTTTCCTCCTCTTGTTCCATTGACTTCGGGGAAAAGGGCTGTAATTTACTTAGCTAATAAAGTTGTTCAACTACAGTATAATATTTATCCGTCTTCGTTAAAGAGAGGGGAGATAATAGGTTTGTTTATTGAGTAGGCTCTTGGCTGCCACTGACTTGGGCAAAATTCATTTCTCTCTCCTTGCCTCAGTGGTTCAGGCAGAGAAGGAAAACGCAGGAGAATGAGATGAACCTGGATGGAATCTCTGGGCGACTGGCTAATTGGAGGCTCAGAGTAGTGTCCCGTTTCATTTGAATGTAAGCTTCTTGAGGACAAGAACTCTCCGACTGCCGTCTCTGTCTTCTCCGTGCCTGGCCGATAGCAGATCGCTGATGGAATAAGCAGAGTGTAAGCCTTCAGCATCTCCATTTGAGGATACCTTCTGTGCCGACCATGCTCACTCCTAAGCCTGCCCATCCCTGGGACTCCTCAGACTTCTTTCCGATCTTCACCCTAGCTGTCTTCTCATTATGGCCACATTTCCGATTGAGGAAGGCCACTGCCCGCCTGCCCACCCACCTTCAAACCTGGCTCAGCCCAGGGGTCCCCATGAGCTTTGACCTTGATATCCTCCCCCCTTGACTCCCCCTCCCTACCATGGTTTTCCACTCCAGGTGATACGTTATCTTCCCCCCGTTAGAATGTAAGCTTCTTGAGGGCAGGGATTGGTTTCCCTTTTGCTTCTCTTTGTATCACAAGCACTTAGCACAGTGCCTGGCAAAAAAAGTAGCCCTTAATGCTTTCTCTCTCTGTCTAGGCATAAGAACTCCAAGCAGTTGGAGATAATATATTCGCTATGGAGCACAGTTAAAGAGCCAAGAAACAGCCCTACTTGAAGGCTTTAAGCCACATTGGTTCAGGCCAGGGGTTCCCAAACTCTTTTGGCCTCCCGCCTCCTTTCCAGAAAAAAATGTTCCTTAGCCCCCTGGAAATTAATTTTTTAAATTTTAATAGCAATGAATAGGAAAGATAAACGCACCTGTGGCCATCACTGCTCCACTGAATCACTGCAGCATCCACCAGGGGGCAGTGGCGCCCACTTTGGGAATCACTGGTTTAGGCTTTGATCCTTTTTCCATCTTTGGAGCCCATCACAAGTGGAGGGTTGCAGGAGTCTTTGGTGGACTTTTCCGTTTTCCCTGCCCTCCTCTACTGTCCCATTTATCAAGCTGATAAACCAATATCAAATATCCAATATTTTCTAATAATTTTTAGAGCCTCCGTAGTGGGAGAAACATTAAGCAACATCAATGCCAGGGTCACATTGAGCAGTTTTTGCACCCTGGAAAGTAGTATATGCTACAAATCAGTGAAGACCAATTTTCTCAAAGGGGTAGGTGGATAGACACTCTTCTGGGGGAAGAGAAAGCAAAGAAGTTGCCTATTTCAATGACTCTTGCTGCCTAGCTGTTCTCTTCCATTGTTTCTTTGCTGCTGAAAGAGTGTGAGTGCCGTGAGTGTTTTGTAAAATCTGATACCCTGAGGTAAAACTCGGACTGCCCCACCCTAGTTATAGCTCTAATTCATGAAATAGGACAGGTCAGAAACCAGCACTCTTTTCCCTTACCCTTACTGACTCTCTCGCTCAACGGTTCGTACAGGTTTTCCCAATGGCGGACGACAGTTTAGTATAACCGGTCCCTACAGTTGAAAGGAAACCACCCGCCTGCTCCTACTAACAGTGATGTAAATGGAAACATTCCCAAAGTTGGGTTGAGTCCTCTGCATAGTAGTCTTATCCCCATCTCACAGATGAGGAAAATGTACTCTACACTTCTGTAGCCTTGAATATCTGCGCTGGTATAGAGAATGGCCTTTTCCCCTCCCCACGTGATGGTCCTCTGTGGGGATACACAGGAAGTGATAGGTGCCAGGCAAGCCCAAGTCCACTGCTGCATCTTAGACCAATACATCCACTCTGAAGCTGATGGACACAGTCCCCGGGTCCCTAGGCCCAAGGGCCCCGAGAAGAGGAGCCGCTACCTGCCCCTGCCCACTGGGCCCACGTCCAGTCTGGCTCTGCCAGCCATTGTCCAGAAGAACGGTCCCTCTGGAGACCAACCTGGCAAATGCTTCTGTAAGTCCATAGGCCCCTCCCTACCTTCCCCAAAGCCACAGCACCTTTAGGAGCCAGAAGAGAAGGAGATCATGCCACCAAAAATGGATATGAAATCAAGATGAAAGAAGGGGGAAAGAGAAAGGCAATACACAGTCGTTGAGATCCTACCATGCGCCAGGGTCTATGGGACGGGCCTTTACAATTCTTACTGCATTTGATTCTCACAACAACCGTGAGCAGTAGATACCATTGTCATCCTCATTTTGCATATGAGGAAACTGAGGCAAATAGGGTTTAAGTGACTTGCCCAGGTTCACACAGATCTTGAGAAGTTTCCGAGGTGGGATTTGAAATCAAGTCTTCTGATTCCAGGCCTGGTGCCTTGTGCACTGTGGCGCCATCTAGCTGCCTCACTAAAATGACACTCAAGAAGATGCATTCCCATCTGCCCTGTTCCCTAAGGACCACTGGGCCTTGCCATCTTCCCTACGGCCAAGCCCTCCTTTGCACGTCCTCTCCCCCAGGAGAGTGGGAGCTCCTTGGCAGCTGGGACTGTCTCGCTTTTCCGTCTGGATCCCCGGTGCTTATTAACACAGGGCTGGGCACATAGTAAACCCTTTGTGCTTTTTTGTTCATTCATTCATCAAAGGAAATAAAGAAACCTTTCCAACGTTGGAGCACTAAATAAATGTCAGCTGGAGTTATCACTGCATCAGATTGGCTTTTGGTCATAGTAACTCCTGCAGCCCATCTAATATGGATTAGTGGGCCATTGGTGGAGGGCGAGTGTGCACCAGGGAAATCACAGGGCCTAGAAAAACTGAAATCTCAAAGATGAATAGCCCCAAAGGAGAAGGGTCTTGCCATTGTCCCTCTTTTCTACCCTGAGCTCAGTGGCTCCAGGGGGACTTTTTTTTCTGAGCCGTGTCCTTCCATTCGTGCGGATTGCAATCATCTCAGATGCCATCATCTTCAGAACAGGGGCTAGGGACTGGACTTGGCATTTCACTGGTCTGCCCAGCCTCCTTGGGGACGAAACTCCATCTCCCAATGCAGAGCATCACTTTTTTATAACAACTTAGAGAGTTGCCTAGAACCCAGAGAAGCTAAGTGACTTTTAGGGACCTGAGCCCAGGTCTTCCAGGCTTCGAGGTGGGCTCTTCATCAGCCATACCACACGCTCCTGTCTTTGAACATTAAAGGCCGCAGTACCGTTTTAAAATAAGAATCCGAATTCAATTTCCTTTTTTCTAAGTTCCTTAGCATTTCTTTTTCTCCCTCCCACCTTCCCTGGATTTTGGCCCTAAGTTGTAAAGCCTGCCTGAGAATGGTTGTGTTGGTAAATAAACTTGGGGCACCGTCAAGGGCCTTGGCCAAGGCTGCGATGCTATCTCGATGCTCCATGGGACAATATATATCCAGTAAATTTAATCTGACTTCTCAGTCACAGGGAGAAAATTGAATTATGTAAATACTTTTAAGATCTCAGGCAAGTCTTCACATTAAAAAATCGGCAAAGACGAATACAGAGCAAGAGCCGGGGGAAGCGTTGTCCATCCGTTCTTGTGTTTCTAGCCGACACAGACAAAAGTGGAGAAAAGTCGGCTAGAAGGTCTTATGGTATCCTAAGAGATTCTGGATTTCTCTCTGGAAGAGACATTAGCAGCCACTTCTCTAGTCCAACCCCGAATGGTAGCCGGGAAGTGGAATGAGGCTTCAGACACGGCCAAAAGGCAGTGAGGCGCAGCTGGCCAAGTGGGTGGGAAGCTTCTCCCACGTGGATGCACTTTAGACGTGGGTCCTCCCGTGGGCAGGCGTCTGGAGGGGAGGACAGACGGGATGCCAGTCTTCCCCTTGGGAGCACCTTAGTACTGGTGGAATGAATCTTTCCATCTGCGAGGAGGGCCATTTGTACTAGGCCATATTGGACGGGCCTCGGAAGTCTGTACTCATTTCTGTATTTGTGTGCCTCGGGAAAAGCAGCTCTCGGATTCCTGTACTATGGCTCTGGCTGTTCCCCTTGGATCCGATCAGACATTTTACATAGGAAGAAAATGAAGTCCCGTGACATGTCATGTCATGTGAGGTCTCATAGGCAGTCAGTGGGAAAGCCCGGAATCGAACTCAGGATCTCTGCTTTCTAGTGCGGCACTATTGATTTTTAGTACGGTGAAAGCTAGAGGACTCAGCTACTTTGTCGAGCCTCCTGAAGTCCATTTCTAAAGTGGTCCAGACTAGAACAGCCACATCTGAGCCGCTTGCTCTACCTGTGACGGTAGCAGGCTGGGCCACGATGACCGACCTCTTTGGAGGGAGATGTGGCCAGAGACTGCAGTTCTGTGAGCAGCTGTTGAGCACATGTTGTATACAGCCGAGCCAGGCGTTATGGAAACAAAGGCTCAAAAATGACCCCTGCCTTCAGAGAGCTTCCCTGTCCTGGGGAGGATGGGATACAACATAGGCACGGCTAAGTAACTCCAAGGTATCCGCAAAGTAATTTTAAGAGGGCGAACGTTCTCGTACCTGGAGGAATCCAGCCCTCTCATGTGGGAGGCGGTGCTGGAGCTGAGCTTTCAAGGAACCTGGAGATTCCACTAAGTTGGTCTCAAGGAGGAAATGCATTCCAGATTTGGGAATCACGCGGCGGGCATTGGAATGGGATAGGTGGGGACCGTAAGCAGGTCAGGCCAAGTGGATCGGGGGGAGAGAGGGGAAGCTACATCCCAGTCCTAAAAGCAGTGGATTCAGGGGCTCAGAACAGACACTCTTGCCACTCTCTCGCCATGCTTCTCACTCTGTCCCTCCTGCTGAAGAGTCTTCAGTTCCCAGCCATTCTGCTGGGGATCTGGACCATACTTTGGCATGTGATGCTACTTGATATAATTGGAGAAGAGACGCTGCACACAATGCTTAAACGTGTTGTTTTCTCGATGGTGTCATCCTAAGCACAACAAAGAGGGAAAACAAGGCCCAGGAAGCCCCTGGAGAAAATAACTAGGATGACAGGATGTTAAATGGAAAATTTGACAGTTGTGGCTGAAGACAAAAGAGTGGCCATCTCACCTCTAGAATAAGCACCAATAGTCCTTAACCACCCACAGTTAACACAGAGAAGAATTCTCTTCTCCTCTAATTCTGCATACATGCATAGCTTTCAAATCTGCTGGGTTCTGAAAGGTATAATTAAAACGTATTATTCTCTCCTTCTTTGTCTACCAGCTGTCGCATCTCGGAGAGAGAGAAAACACGATTTTTAAAAATTCCCTAACAGTGAAAGCATTTGTTAGATTTCAACTGAAATATTTCCTTGAAAAACCTTCTATCCCTTCTGATCAGCGAATGAGCTGAAAAGCAGCCAGATAGATACTTCGGCAAATATCGTTACGGAGAAAAGCTCATGAGGAGTCTTAGCTACCTTGTAACCTCTTCAGGACTCTTGTCTTCAAAGGGACAAAGCGTAGCGAAATGATCCGATGGACCCCATTCCGCCCAAGGTCTGGCGTCAGGGCGCCCAACTCCGACCGACTCTTTATGCTTCTCCCCTTTCCTCAATCAGAGAAAGCCTCGGTCATCCCACTGGTCTTGGGGAATGGCCAGAAACGATCTAACGTGATTACATCCAGAATGTTGTTTTTCGTTCTGGGGATGACGATTTAGATGGGACATCGATGAGACCTCGAGAGACAGAGGCCGTGGTGGTACAGGAACAACAATAGCACGTTTGTAGGGTGCTTTCAGATCGGCAGAGCTCTTTAGATTCATTATCTCATTTGATCTTTAAAACAACCCTGTGAGATAGTTGCCAGCTAGGCGGTGCCACAGTGGAGAGAGCGCAGGCCTGGAATTCAGGATGACCTGAGTTCAAATCCAGCCATAGTCACTTATTAGTGGCATGAACCTGTTAAATTCAGCTAACCTCTCATCACCTCTGTTTCCTCATCTGTAAAATGGGAATATTAATTGCATCCACCTCCCAGGGTGGCTGTGAAGATCAAAGGAGCTAGTAATTATAAAGTGCCTGGTGCCTAGCAGCGCTATGTAAATTCCAGCCATTGTTGCTATTCCTCTTTTTTATCCCTCTTTTATAGTGAGGAAGCTAAGACTCAGGATGACGGATTTGTCCCAGGGCCACAGAACTAGTAAGTGTAGAATTGGAACTCGGGCCCATCTGAGGCCAAATTTTGCACCCGATCCCCTATGCTGAAATCTTCCAGGGCTGTTTGTTATCCTCAGGTTTGAATCATGAAAAGAATGATGTCTAGGATGCTGCTTTCACGGACACCTCCTCATTCGCTCTGAATCGGGCTCACAACCTCTCTCTCTATCAACAAATTGTTGGCGTTAAAAATCCCATCAGAAGTAAAAGTCAAATTAGCTTTTCATGGAGGGCGGGAAAGCATGCTTCAGTTCCCATTAGCAAGAAAGATCGTATGATAAAAGCCATTTCTGTGAGACACCTTTCAATAGATCACATGTACCCATTCAAACCTGTGCTCGTCATTCTTGCCGACAATGAAATGAATGAAAGATCGCCTCCATTTGGGAGAATTTTAGTCCCGCTGAAAGCTCATGAGGAGCTCCTGGAACCTGAATGAATCTCCAATGACCAGCCTGAAAAACTCTTGCGTTGAACCGTTTTCATGGGAGATAGAAGATATACTTGGTGTCTCTGGGTAACGGCTCCCATAAGAGGTATTCTCCCTTGGCCTTCTTTCTGGTCACAGGAGACGTCCATGAATTCTTGCGTCTTGCCATCGTTATCCTGACATTGTGATTGACAGCCTGGCTTGGGAGTCGGGAAGACTTGGGTTCAAATCTTGCTTTTGATGTACATGATAATGGACAATACATTTTTCCTCTCTCACCTTCAGTTTCTTCAAAATGCTGCCCTTTGGGGGTGTGGTTAGGCCAAAGAGAGCTGCGAGTCTGGCGCATAGCAGATGCTTAGGAAACATTTATTGATGGGTTGAAAAGAGATAATGTACTTTGCTTCACAAACTTTAAGGTGCCATCTAAACATGAGCCTTCGTGACTATGATGATGTCATTGAGGATGGAATCGGGGAAGCCCTCGATCAGTTTGATCTCATTGATCAGTTTCATCAGCTCATGTGACAGACCGATCTTCATCTGGGACTGAGATCCCATGAAGAATGGGGATGCACATTCATCGGTGCTTTGTTTAGCAAATGCTGATTTCCCGATTGGTGTCCAGTGACTGCCTGCCTCCAAGACGGTTGGGCGTAGCCAGGCCGCTTGGGGGGGATGGCTTCTTGTTGAAGGATCTTGGTCCTTTTTGGGGCTACCTTTTCAAACCTTTTACCTGGCTTCCAGGGAGAGGGATTTCTCCTTTAACACCCTGTTACAGAATTAGCTCATTTCGAGCCTAGGCAGCTAGGTGGCGCAGTAGACAGAACATTGGATTTGGAGTCAAGAAGGCTCACATATGACCTCAGGTATGTCCTGGCTGAGTGACCCTGGGCAAGTCATCTAACTGTTGTCTGCCTCCGTTTTGTTTATTTTCAGTTGTACAATGAGGAATAATAATGGTCCCCATCTCCCAGGGTTGTTGTGAAGATAAACTGAGGCGATATTCATAACAAAGCACAATAGAAATGCTATCTGTGAATATCAATATCATCATCATTATTATTATTAGGGGCAGTGGAATGGCCCTTAAGGCCCACATGGTTCCTTCGGTCTTCAGCTTTAGGGAGTTTATTTTAGATTTAAAACAAAATAAAACAAAACTGAGTTCAGTTTCAGTCTCGCCAAAAATTAGGAACATTTCTAATTTTAGGATTCCAAATTTAGAATTCCTAAAATTAGGAAAACGTCCTAAAAATTAGGAAGAGTCCTAACATCGAGGCAAATGTTGGGCTCTTTGCCTAACTGTACATGTAGATCTATATCGAGTAAACCCCTGGCCACTTTGTGGTTGGAGCAAAAGTCAGTAATTGGAAATGTGTGGGTAATGAAACAGCAGATTCTATGCTAACATCTGTGAATGAACAGGCACCAGGAGGGAAAGTCGGGAAAAGAGCCGACCTTTTCGAAGGCTTTCCCTCGGCCTGGGTCTTCTGCTTCGGGGGGCCTATAGAGCCAGTGATGTTCCTGAATATCTCCTTAAGTTGGCCGTAGCTCAGTCCTACCTTTCATCCACTACTGAGGTAATGGCAGAAGCCAGTGGGGACCCCCAGAATCTCTGTATGGTTCGGGGATAGCACCTTCCTTTATACAAATTCCTCAGGTTTCTTTCTTCTTGGGTGTCCAGCACAGTGACTGGTCCATAGTAAATACCAAATAAATGTTTGATTGCTCTGTCGATTCTTGGAAAGGCAAGTCCCCAACGAGAGAAGAGAGGCCACTGGATCCGGGCCTTTTGTCGCCACTCCTCACTGTTATGGCGAATGACCGAGACAGTATAAATCAGGTGGGAAATATACGATTGTTTTCTTGGAGGAGTAAAGGAATTTTCTGGGCAATTTCAAAGTTTTCTGTCTGCCCTTGAGCATCTGTGGGTCCTTCGAGTACTTTATGTGTTTTCTCGTGGGTTCTTGTCACCTTCTTCATTTTTTGTGACTTGAAATAAAGGCTCGTTGTTTCAGCGCTCATAGAGGAGTTCAGGTCCCTTGAGCCGGGTTTGGGGAAACCCCAAATCAAACCCTTATCTATTTGGACTTTTCCCTGGAGTCAGCTCGAAGACAGGGAAATGACGAGTCCATGAGAGAAAAAGGTGTTACTCCACTCAGGTGCTGAGGAGTGAACCTGGCTTAGGTCTAGAGCCCAGAATCTTGGGGGAGGATGGAGGACATTGGCCTTGAGTCACAATTACTTCGACTCTTGAAGTGCCTCCTCCCAACAAGAAGACCACTACCGCTGCTGTTCAGACGTTTCTACCTCAGTCATGTCCCACTCTTTGTCACTCCATTTAGGGTTTTATTGGCAAAGATCCTGGAGGGACTTGCCTTTCCTTCTCCAGCTCATTTGACAGATCAAGAAGCTGAGGTCATCAGGGAGAAGTGACTTGCTTAGGATCACATGTCTGGTACGTATCTGAGGCAGGATTTGAATTCAGGAAAGTCTTTGTGACTCCAGGCAAGGGACTCTATCCATTGTGCTACCTAACTGCTCCCAGGAGACCATAAGAGAAATAAATGGGAGCACCTACAGTTTACATGAAGAAATTTCTTCCTTTTTATATTTAGCTTCCTTACATCCCTTCAAGACCAAGCTCAAATCCCCACTTTGGCAGGAGGCCTTTCCCAGCATCCTCCCTTTCCTCTGAGATTGGCTCCCATTTTTTCTATTTGTTGTTCTTCGCTTATTATCCCTTCCATTAGAATGTGAGTTCCTTTGCGTGTTGGCTACTGGAGTCGGGGTAGGAGAAGAAGAGGGAAAGACCATGAATCATGTAACCATGGGAAAATATTCTAAATCAATTAATTAAATAAAGTGAAAATTAAAAAAAAAAGAATGTGAGTTCCTTGAGGGCAAGAGTTGTGTTTTTTGTCCTCAGAACTTAGCCCGGTGCCTGGAACATAGTAAATTCTCTGTAAATGCTTGTTGTTTCGAGGTCCGGGGTGCTCGAGTTGGTCAGCATCAAAAGCGACCCCACAGAATAATGGCTACCGCTCCCAACTCCGTACTCTCTTACTCTTTTCAAGCCCTTAAAATCCCCCATAAGCCACCACATGGATTTCCCTTGGCGCCCAAGGATTTCATGCCTGCTTGCCCTTTCTCTAGTGAAGGTTACCAGCCACAGTTTCTGCAGATGGAACTCCAGAGTTCCCTTCACACCAGACTTAATAAATGATTCTTAATCATCCACAAGTGGCTGGTGGGATATTGATGAGCATTTCGGGTTTCTTCCTTCTGTCACTCTGGGAAGTTTTCTTGGATTCCTTTGGAAGGGAATCTTCATGCATTATTCATACCCCAAAGACACTAATTTGATCAACCTTTGCAAATGACAGGAGGGTGGTCAATTGGAATTTGACTCCTAGGGCAGATGCCATAGCAAGTCCTTTGTGGCCACTCCCCTGGCCAACTTTCTCCACTGATGTAAGTAACCCTGTTGGAGAGAGCCTTCCTCTAGAGCAGCGGTTCCCAAACTTTTTAAGCCTACCTCTCCCTTTCCAGAAAAAATATTACTTAGCCCCCTGGAAAAAATTTGTTTTTAATTTTAATAGCAATTAATAGGAAAGATAAATGCACCTGTGGCCATCACCGCCTCCCTGGATCGCTGCAGCACCCACCAGGGGGCGGTGGCACCCTCTTTGGGAATCACTGCTCTAGAAGCAAGAGGGATATTCCATATGTAGACCCATTCATGCCTCCGTCAGATGGCTGGGGAAACAAACAAACAAACCATTGCCACTGAGATGGGGAATAAGAGCTGGCCCAACTTCTTTCTCATGGGTCGCCAGACGCCATGAGCCGGTAATGGCTTTTGGTCACCACTGATCTAGGTTGGAGTTGAACAAGTGACTCAAAGGTTAAAGATCTGGTTTCCTATTATCTATTTGTAAGCCTTCTTTTCCCTTCCTCTTTGAGACATCCGGGCTCTACCCTCTGAATTATCAGCTTACTTTATTACTGCTACTACTACTACTACTACTGCTACTGCTACTACTACTACTACTACTACTACTACTACTACTACTACTACTACTGCTACTGCTACTACTACTACTACTACTACTACTACTACTACTACTACTACTACTACTACTTCTACGACTACTACTACTCCCAATCTTCTGTCTCATTATAGAAGAAGCCCTTTAGCAAGAATTGCAAAATGTAGTCCTAGTGGATCATTTTCCTGGCTGCCTTAGTAATTAGTATTAGCTCATTTTTACCTGACCTTCCTTTTATCTCAAAATGAAAATGATGTTAGGCAGCTAGGTGGCCCCGTGGTCCATATTGCACTGGGCTGGGAGTCAGGAAGACCAGAGTTCAAACCTGGCCTCAGGCACTTAATTAGCTGTGTGACTCTGGGTAAGTCACTTCACGTCTGCCTGCCTCAGTTTCCTCAACTGTAAAATAGGGATCAGAACAGCACCTAGCTCCCAGGATTGTTGTGAGGATCAAATGAAATCATATTCATAAAGTACTCAACAAGTAGTAGTTACTTTATAAATACTTATTCTGTCCTCTTAGCCCCAACGAGCCTGAGAGCTCTAGTAAATGGTCCAATTTTTACTATCCTCATTGGGGAGATTAAAAAAAACTGAGGTTCACAACGGATAAGTGACTTACCCAGGATCAACAGAGTTCCTAAGTGTCAGAGCCGGAGTCTGAACCCAGGTTTCCTGACTCTGTCCAGTGTCCTACATTGGTAACTAATTATATCACTTAAGTGACACAAGAAAACCAAATGATGGTCCCGTGTAATTGCAATCATATCATGTAATAGCAAACCGAACCAAACCAACCCAGAGCCCAGGGCACTAGAGCCTTGGCTTCGTCGTCAGAAGTTCCCATTGCTCTGTCACTTATTGACCGGGAGACCTTCGGTGTCCCCATTATGAGCCTCACTTTCCTTCTCTGTAAAATGAACAGCTTCAGACCAGATGATCTCTAAAGCCCCTTCCAGTCATGATGGTCTATGATTTTATGCTTATTTATGGACTCAGGTTGATTGGTTGGTTCTTTGCTTCTGACCCTATCGTGGGAGGAATGCCGAATCGGGCAGACCTATGTATGAAGCCCACTTGTGATCCTGGTCATGTGACCGTGGGTTAATCTCTCCATTTGACAGATGAGCCTCAGTTTCCACATGTGTAAAATAGGGCTAATAATTCCATCAGTACTTATTTCCCAGGGTTGCTCAGAGGCACAAATGAGGTCATGGATGCTATGCGCCTTGAATATTTTCATTATTTCGTCGATAGCTTGCCACTCCTGCCCCCTGATAAAAAGAAAAAAATGTGTGTCATGGAGTGGTAATCACATATGAAGCCCTTTCGGGGGTGGGGGGATGAGACGTGTCATTTCGGCAGTATAGGAAGCTCCAGGTGTGGAGACTTCTTCCACCCACATAGCTCAGCAGTTTTTCTCTAACTTGTCATCTTAGAGTGTTGCCTAGGAAACAGGGAAGTTCAGTGATGCCCATGACCATCAGCTAGTATGTATCCAAGACAGAACTTGAATCCAGATCTGAATTTAGCTTCTGGTTTCCTCCTCTTGCAGAATTGGCCACTTCTGGGGATGCTGGGTTCCTCCTCACTGGTGGTATGGGTGTTGGTGATGGCAGCATGTGTGTGTGGGGGGGTGGTAATGATAAATGTGCCAATAACATAATCATTCTCTGATTATCTTATGGGCTGCCTGAGCGACTTGTTAAAGAAGAAGGACCTTGGGGCAGCTGGGTAGCTCAGTGGATTGAGAGTCAGGCCTAGAGACGGGAGATCCTAGGTTCAAATCTGGCCTCAGACACTTCCCAGCTGTGTGACCCTGGGCAAGTCACTTGACCCCCATGGCCCACCCTTACCACTCTTCTGCCTAGGAGCCAATACACAGAAGTTAAGGGTTTAAAAAAATAAATAATAATAAAAGAAGGACCTTCCCTTCCAAGAGCTCAGTGCACTTTCACATGGTGAATAGATTTCTTGTTTATCTTCCCAGCAACCATGTGGCATAAGCAGGGACACAAAGCTCAGACACTCTTTTTCAAGGTGTATGCAAAAGCTCCTTCTGAACTCAGTAACAATTGGGCAGCAGAATGAGGACTTGAACTCGGGCCCCTGGATGCCCAGCCCAGTTTACTATCTCCAGGACTCTCGGACATCACAGTATCTCCCGCCTTTTGACAGTCTTCCTCAGAGGGACTTGGCATGGTTAGGCATTCTGGGGCTCTCTTAGTAAATCCACTTATTACCCTGCTAACCATCAACCCTGCAAAGCATGGGCCGCGAGTCAAGATGGCTCGCACCGATATTGGAGCATTTTTCTCACGAGTGACTGTAAGAACCAATTTTGGTTCCCCAACTTGAAAGCTGTGAAAAATCGGAAGAGGGTGAGAGGAGAGCAATAAGGAATCACAAAGTGGTGAAAAATGGGACATCTGGAGAAAGGTTAAAGGAATCGGAATTGTTTAGCCTGAAGGACAAGAAGGCTGAGAAATGATTTAATAAGCTTTCGAGGCTGGAAAGGGGGATCTGGAGGAGGAGGAAGTGGAGGAGGAGGAGGAGGAGGAAGAGCTTTTTGGCAGAGGACAGAGAAAAGGGGAATTGTCTAGGCGTAGAGGAGAAGAGATTTATGTCAAGGAAGACCACAAGATGTCGATGACCACACGCAGGGTGCCCAGAGCGGACAGGCCTGGGCCCCGGCACTAAAATAACAAAGAAGAAACGGAGAGCCGAGAGCAGTACAGGGCCTCCTGTGTAAGAGATGAGACACTCGGTTATTTGAGGCACGAAGGACTGAAGCAGGTGCTAGACCAGCAGATGGACTACAGAGGGAGACTGTGATCTACCCCTTGGAATTGTTGAGAGGAAAATGGGTAGATTGAATGGGAAATGGCTGAACACATTGTGCTACATGCGTGTAATGGAGGGTTACTGAGCCATAAAAACTCAGGACACGAGGAGTTCCGAGAAATATGGGGAGACGGTGAAGGAAGCCGAGGAGGCGGATTTGGAAGTGAAAAGATCACAAAAATAAAGCCAAGGGCCATCTGATTGTTAGGACCCACCTTGACCCCAGTGAAAAGGAAATGGGCCTCCCAGGGACTAGGGTAGAGAATATTGCACGTGCTGTCAGCCATTCTCAGGGCCTTTGGTGGTTTTATTTAACTCTTATTCTTTGTCACAGGCAGGAAGGCTCAGCAGGTGTAGCTCCTGGAGAGAGGGGACACTGTCAAATCTGGAAAGGACTGTGATGTTCAGGGCAAAAGGCTTCAGGAAAGAGCAGTGCTTTTGTTGTCAGAAGACCTGGAATCAAATCCTGCATCCAAACTAGTGCTTCTTGACTTGAAGTCCATGAAGATAGCGCGCGTGTGTGTACATATATTACATAGAAATCTATATGTAGTTGTTGTTAAGTTGTTCAGTCATGTGCCTCTTTGTGGCTCTGTAGACCACAGCCTGCCATTACTACACATGGAGTTTTCTTGGCAAAGATACTGGATTGGTTTGTCATTTCCTTCTGCGGTAAGCAGGGTAAAATGACTTGCCTAGGGTCACACAGCCAGTTAGTGTCTGAGGCTGAATTTAAATACAGGTCTTCCTGAGTCCAGGTCTGTCACTCTATCCTCTGACCCACCTAGATGGCCTATCTATATCTATCTATCTATCTATCTATCTATCTATCTGTCTGTCTGTCTGTCTGTCTGTCTGTCTGTCTATCTATCTGTCTGTCTGTCTACACACACACATGCATATGTATTTGGTTTCTTTTGTAGTCCTTTGTATTTTATTTTATGTATTTATTTTTTATATTTCTATTATTTATGTATTGCTCTGAAACAGGGGCCAAAGGCTTTAACAAACTGATAAGAGGGCCAGGCCACCAAAAGGCTCAGAAGAACCTCTTCTAAACAGTTCCTCCCTAGCTGAATTACTTGACCTCCCCAGACTTCAGTTTCTGTCATGTGTGTAAAGTGATGGCTTTGGACCAGATGGTCCCAAAGGACAGTTTTGGCTTTACTACTTGGATTTTTTTTTTCTTCTCCAAAAAAAGAGTGAGAAGATAACCGTGTCCTTGGAGTGGCTGAAACAAAGCCTTCTGAGATGGAATGATATCTTTCCTACCCATGAATCTCCCAAAATTAATTCATTGAATTTCCAACAATTCTGTTTTTTAAAAATAATTTTTAATTTTTAGAAAAGTTACCCTGGTTACATGATTCATACTCTTACTTTCCCCTTCACCCCCTGACCTCCCCCCACCATAGCTGATGAGCATTTCCACTGGTTTTAACATGTGTCATTGAACAAGATCTATTTCCAAATTGTTGATAGTTGCATTGCGGTGGTAGTTTCGAGTCTACATCCCCAATCATGTCCGCCTCAACCCATGTGTTCAAGCAGTTGTTTTTCTTCTGTTTCCACTCCTGTAGTTCTTCCTCTGAATGTGGGTAGCATCTTTTCCATAAATCCCTCAGAATTGTCCTGGGTCATTGCATTGCTGCCAGTATAGAATTACATTACATTCTATTTTACCACAGTGTATCAGTCTCTGTATATACAATGTTCTTCTGGCTCTGCTCCTTTCACTCTGCATCAATTCCTCGAGGTCTTTCCAGTTCACATGGAATTCCTCCAGTTCATTATTCCTTTGAGCACAATAGTATTCCATCACCAGCATATACATTCATTACTCTACCGTTCTCTCATTTTAGCCAATATGCTAGGTGTGAGGTGATACTTCAGAGTTGTTTTGATTTGCATTTCTCTAATTATTAGAGATTTAGAACACTTTCTCATGTACTTATTGATACTTTTGATTTCTTTATCTGAAAATTGCCTATTCATGTCTCTTGCCCATTTATCAATTGGGGAATGGCTTGATTTATTATACAAAATTGATTTAACTCCTTGTATATTTGAGTAATTAGACTCCTGTCAGAGTTTTTTGTTATAAAGATATTTTCCCAATTTGTTGTTTCCCTTCTGATTTTGGTTGCATTGTTTTTGTTTGTCCAAAAGCTTTTTAATTTAATATAATCAAAATCATTTATTTTACATTTTGTAATTTTCTCTAACTCTTGCTTGGTTTTAAAGTCTTTCCTTTCCCAGAGATCTGACAGGTATACTATTCTATGTTCACTTAACTTATTTATAGTCTCCCTCTTTATATTCAAGCCATTCACCCATTCTGAATTTATCTTGGGGTACGGTGTGAGATGTTGATCTAAACCTAATCTCTCCCATATTGTTTTCCAAATTTCCCAGCAGTTTTTGTCAAATAGTGGATTTTTGTCCCAAAAGTTGGGCTCTTTGGGTTTATCATACACTGTCTTGCTGATGTCATTAATGCCAAGTCTATCCCACTGATCCTCTCTTCTATCTCTTAACCAGTACCACATTGTTTTGATGACTGCTGCTTTATAGTACAATTTAATATCTGGTACTGCACGGCCCCCTTCCTTCACATTTTTTTCATTATTTCCCTTGATATTCTTGATCTTTTGTTATTCCAAATGAAATTTGTTATAGTTTTTCCTAATTCAGTAAAGAAGTTTTTTGGTAGTTTGATAGGTATGGCGCTAAATAGGTAAATTAATTTGGGTAGAATTGTCATTTTTATTATGTTAGCTCGTCCTACCCATGAGCAATCAATGGCTTTCCAATTGTTTAGATCCAGTTTTAATTGTTTGGAAAGTGTTTTGTAGTTGTGTTCCTATAATTCCTGTGTTTGTTTTGGTAGATAGATTCCTAAGTATTTCATGTTGTCTAGGGTGATTTTAAGTAGTGCTTCTCTTTCTACCTCTTGCTGCTCTAATGTGTTGGAAATACATAGAAATGCTGATGATTTATGTGCATTTATTTTGTATCCTGCAACTTTGCTAAAGTTGTTGATTATTTCTACAAGCTTCTTAGTTGATTCTCTAGGATTTTTTAAGTTGACCATCATATCATCTGCAGAGTGATAGCTTGGTCTCCTCATTGCCTATTTTAATGCCTTCAATTTCTTTTTCTTCTCTAATTGCTACTGTTAGTGTTTCTAGTACAATGTTAAATAATAGAGGTGATAATGGGCATAACAATTCTGTTTTAAACAGGTTTTCATCGCTCCTCTGGAGAGACCATTGCTGACAAAGCTTAGCCTTGGCCAGTTGTGGGCTCACTTGGTTCTTTCAGGAGTCAAGGTTCTCATGTGGTCACTCTTGGAAGGGCATCAGCTAAATCCTGAAGGTCTTAGTTTGGATTTTTGATGGTTTCCTACAAGAGGAGGGATGGAGAGGATGGCATTCTCTTGATATGTTTACATTTGCACAGTTGTGTCATTAGGGGTTCTTCACCTCCTTGGCATTAGAGCTAATTGCTACCATTAAAAGAACAGTGAATGGCTCACCTGTCTACCTTTCTTCCTTCCTCCCTCCCTCCTTCCCTCTATCCTTCCTTCTTTTCCTCCCTCCTTCCTTCCCTCTATCCTTCCTTCCTTCTTTCCTTCCAAAGGAGAAAGGAGAAGAGAAATGGAGGGAGAAAATTTGGAACTTAAAATTTCAAAAAGAAGATGAAATTGGGGAAAAAGAAAATATTAAAATTTAGAATCCAGAAATAATTGAGAAGGGAATAGCAGAAAGTTTGGGAAGTGGTCCTATAAGTTCCTTCCTTATCTGATGTCATTTTCACTTAGGAGTCCAAGTAACATAATTCATAGGCTTTATGGTGGGTTCTGTTTGTTGGAAGGTACAATTTCAGGAAAAGCTCTGGAGAGGGGGTTCTTACTCCTTTCTTTTAGCACACAGACATCTATAAACATCCCTTCAGAACAATGTTTTTAAAGGTATGAAACAGAGAATTACAAAAGAAACAAAGAATAGTAAACTGTCGTTATCAGGACATTTTTTAAATGTTTTAAAGTCCAAGAGCCTGATTAAGACGTTGGGAGAATGTCGCTAATCTTTACTTGTACTTTCTGACCACCAGATTCGCTTTTCCCACTCACGTCCAGTCGTTACATTTTTTTTTTTACAAAATCAGCCTGTATGGATAGTCTCCTCCTTGAACCAGGTTATGGCATTTTCCTGCCCTTCTCTAGACATCCCAATTTGTGACGTTCTGAATATTTCTGACCTTGTTAGTTATACCTTTCTGTGCAATCTATTTTTTTAATGTTTCTTTTAAACTTCTGCCTGCATTTGGGGATGGAGAAGAGCATCATCAGTATAGAATTTCAGAGCCATCGGGCAGGGTTTTGAGACTTAATCCCCACTGACTGGTCTTTATCTGTTGACTTCTGGAAGGTTTTGCTTTTTTCCATTTCCTGGAGTCATAAGCTGGCTCCTTTGCAAAGGCAGAACTCAGAATATATCATCACATACTGAAAGTCTTGAACTCTTCCCCTGAAACATTCTCCATTTCATCTCCCCAAAGCATTTATTATATAGTAATGTAGTTATGGGCGTCCCTGTTTCAGGGATATGAAATACTCGATTCAAGTGTCTGGAAATAGTAGAGGTTTCCACTGAGTTTCAAAAATAGCTGGAATCACCAGTTCCTGACCATTATAGACCAACCTCGGATATTGATTCCAACCCCAAATAAGGCCAGGACATTTTACAGCAGGGACAAGTTGAAATCCTCCTTTTAGCCGAGGATTTGAATGGCTGTCTTGGCTGTCTGAAATTGCCTTTGAGCTCTCTTTGGCTGCACCTTAAGATACCTTATAGAATGTGGAACCACTCTGGGGCTCTTTCCTGTCTAACCATGGGAAGAACAGCTGACAATTGGCGAGTGCTTTGTGTCCCCAAAAGTTTTCCAACCTGCAATCTGCCTTTGGAAAAGCCAAGAGCTTCCAAGACTCCAAGAGTCTTTTCTGGCGCAGTCCAGAGACAGCCGTACTCCTCACTCGTCATACCCTTGCTCGTGAGGGCACTTTGTCACGAAGAGCCGAGACTTTGCCCCTTTTCCTCACCTTGCTGACAACATGGTTATTTGGACTGTTGGTAGTCTTTTCCTTGGGGACGAGATTCTTTTTGAGGACCCTGGAGTACCAGTGAATCCTAGTCTGAGGGCTCAGCTCAGATGCCACCTTTCCTAAAGGCAGTTCTTCCTGATCCCCCTCATTCTCAATCCTCATTGTTGGTGTTCACTCCCTTCATTTGGCTGTGTAAATTTTGTACCTCAGCCTCCCTTTGCCTTAGTTTCCTCTTCTGTAAAATGAGCTGAAAAAGGAAACGGCAAACCACTTCAGTATCATTGTCAAGAAAACTCCAAATGGGGTCAAGGAGAGTCAGACATGACTGAACAACAGCCAGACACTGTGCTAAGGAAGACAGTTGTTAGGCCATTTCCTTTTTTTTTTAACCCTAAACTTCTGTGTATTGGCTCCTAGGTGGAAGAGTGGTAAGGGTGGGCAATGGGGGTCAAGTGACTTGCCCAGGGTCACACAGCTGGGAAGTGTCTGAGGCCGGATTGGAACTCAGGACCTCCCATCTTTAGGCCTGGCTCTCAATCCACTAAGCTACCCAGCTGCCCCCTGTTAGGCCATTTCCCCTGAAATCTAGCTTAAATTTATCACCACCCATTACTGCTTTTGGTTCTACTCTCAATGGCCAAGCAGAGTGAGTCTAATCCCTTCTTTGCATGGCAGCCTTTCAGATACTAGGAGACAGCCCTCATGTGGCCCCTGAGTTTTCTCTGCTTCAGACCAAGCATGCCCAGTTCCTTCAGCTGAATCCTCTCTGTAAAGGCAGCCTATGGCATGATAGATTGAGTCTGGGCCTACAGGAAGGTGGTCTTGCTTTGAATCTTACCTCTATGACTTCCTATCTCAGGGCCCCTACATGAATCACTTCAACCCTCTCAGCTTCAGTTTCTTCATCTAGAAAATGAATCCTAACCATCATATTGACTTCTCTCGTGGTTGTAAAAATCAAAGGAGATAATGGATGCCTTGTATGGAAACGCATGCGCCTACCCGAAAGCCTGTGAAAAATGTTCATTGTTGTTAGCAGTATTTGGCATGAACTTGAGGTCTTTCACCATCTCAAATGCCATTCTTTGGACCGGGAGTTATCAACCTCTGGGGGCCATGAGCTTATATATCATAATTTTATTATATTCAGTACACACAAAGAGCAAGCGAGCTATATTTTTATATAACTCTTTGCCTTTGCAATCCTATATGTTTTAATTTATGTTATGAGAATGTTATAACAATGTTATGAGAAAGGATCACTGGCCTTCATCAGACTGCCAAGGGAGGTATGGATGAGAACCATGATGCTCTAGGCTCTCTCCAGTTTATCATGTCTTTCCTAAAATGTAGTACTCAGAATAGAACATAGGAACCCACGTAAGGCTGACTAAGGAAAAGAGGCCACAAGGCCTCCTTATTCCTACAAGGTTGCTCCTCTTTTCTTCATTCTTCCCAGTGCTGCATTAATTTTTGTGTCTGCCATTGAGTCATTCATCATACCCTCGGATCTTTTAAAAGTGTTTTATTGGCACTAATTGTCTTTATCTATACTCATTTCAACCTCTTCTTCAGAAAAAAAAAACCCTCCTTTGTGAATGAGAAAAATACTCACATCTTAGAGTCTATTCAGTATTCTGTCCTGGTAGTCCCCCACTTCTCTGCCACGAATGGAGAGATATGTTTCACGATCTGTTCCTTTAGCCCTTCATTAGCTTTTCAATTAGTTGCAATTCTGAGTCCTCTTAGTGGCAATGTTTTAGTCACTGAGCATGCTACTCTCTTGGTTCTGCTTATTTTGCTCTGAATCCGTCACATTCAATCATTTTTACTGAACAACGTTTAATTGTTTTCCTATGTCATCGTTATTCCCACCATTTTCCAATTCATGGGTCCATACCTTGTTGCTGTTACCAAGAGTATTGCTGGGAATATTTGGTATGTATTGGCCCTTTGTTTGGGGATTTAATTTCCGTGGGGCATATGCCAAGGAGAGGGATCCGTAGGTCAGTGAGTATGGACAATTTAGTCATTTTTTCTTCTTGCATTTCAGATTGATTTCCAGAACATCCGGAACATGTCACAGTTCTACCAACAGTGCCTCGGTTTGCCTGCCTGTTTTCCCATAGCCCCTCCGAAATTGATTCAGTGTGCTGGGTGAGTTGAAACCCTTCAGGTTATTTTCATTTGCATTTCCGCGACTCTTGGTGACATGAAACATGATCTCATGTGGTCACGTACAGTTTGCAATGCTCTTGACAAACATTTGTATCTTTTGACCATTTATCTATTAGGAAATGATTCTTAGTGTTCTATATTCTTATCCGTTCTCTGTATCTTTTGGATATCCGACTTTTATCCACATAATTTTCTCACTCAACTGTTTCTCATTGTGATTTTCATCGATTTTATCCATAAACTTTCCGTTTTATGGCACCAGAAGTGTCCTCTTTATCTGTTATGATCTCCCTTATCCCTTGGTTAGTGAAGAATTTCCCTCTTCACTGTAGTTGGGAAAGGTATCCCAGCTTGTTCTTTTGTAATCGCTTGGTCGTTTTCACGGTGGGACTTTTTTTGTTTTAGAGGCTGGATGGGGTCGATATACTTTGACCTTCTTGGAGGTCACGGAAGACATTGTGCTCCCTTCTCAAATTATTTTGTATTTATTGATATAGCTAATGCAATGTTGTATCCTTCTGTCCAAACAATGCCCCAAATCTCGGGCTAAAGTGAGTCAAGGTCTTTAGATAGATACCAAGGCTGGTGCCTTACGTTCAAAATGACACATTCAAAAATTCGTCAAGAGACAGTATGGCACAGTCGAGAGAATCGACCCAGGATGGCCTGGGTTCGAATTCTTCCTATGCCACTAGGTGTCTTACCAAGATCGAGTCACCTAACTTCTCTCAGAGCCTAAGGCAAACCTCTATGACTTGTTGACTAAGTGATGGATGGCTTGCAACCCATGTCAGAGGTGTGCTGAGGACTCATGATGATGATGATGATAATGATAATAGCCAACATTTACATCGCACCTACTATGTGATAAACACAGTGCTAAGTGTTTTACAAGTAGTATCTCATTTCATCCTCATAACATCCTGGGGAGAGAGGCGTTGTTATTATCACTGATTTACAGATGAGGAAACCGAGGCAAACAAAATTTGAACTTAAAAAAGTTTGAGCTCAAGTCTTCTGACTTCAGGCCCAGTGCTCTACCCATTGCACCATCTAACTACCTCAAGAAGGGCATTGATTCCAGACAGATGTTTCTTTCTTTTCTCCTTAAAGATCTATAGTGTTGGAGGTTCTGTGACCTCCCCTTGGAGTCTCTGATGCTGCTTTATCTCTTGCTGATCAAAAAGGCTTCCCTTCCACTTGAAACTTTTAAAAACAAAGGTCTTGTTTAACCTCCATCACTGTGACCAAATCGGCCCATCCAAGCAGGCTGTCAAAAGACATAAAAGATGTCAGAATCCAAGATTTTACACTGGAAGTGACCTTAAGAAGGAAGGATGTAAGGAAGCATTTGTTCAGCACCTCCTTCGTGCTCACCAATAATGCGTGCGTGCCCCCTTCTTCTTCTGATTTGTCTCTGTAGTTTTTCTTTGAAGCAATCACCATCCATTTGTTAAATGCCTGCTATGTGCCATACCCTGCGATGAAAGTGGAAAGAATCAAACAATCCCTACTCACAAGGAATTTGCTCACTTTGAAGAATTTCAGAAAGATCTTTTTACAGTTTCTTTGTATTTCTCATACTTGGGCGTGTTTATGTTAGGATCCTAGAGCAGGAAGGTATCTCAGAGACCATTGGGTCCAACTTATTTTCTTTACAGATAAGGAAACTGAGGCAGGCAGAGGATAAGTGATTTGTCCAACATAACACAACTAGGAAATGTCTGAGGCAGGATTTGAACTCAGTTGCTCCTAATTCCAGAATCTTCCTTCCAAATCATTCTTGTATATGGTAACACTAGGGTTTTTTGGTTTGTTTTTTAAACTACTTATGGTTTGTGGTTTATTTCTAAAAAGTTTTTATTTAAGTATTTTTCCATGGTTATATGATTCATGTTCTTTCCCTCCCCTTTCCAGAAATGACAAGCAATTCCTCTGGGTTATGCATGTATTATCGCTCAATATCTATTCCCATAGTATTCGTTTTTGTAATAATCTTTTAAAAACGCAAACCCCACATCCAATACCCATATAAACAAGTGAAAAATCGAATGTTTTTCTTCTGTGTTTTTGCTCCCACAGTTCTTCCTCTGGATGTGGATAGTGTTCCTTCTCATAAGTTCCTCAGAATTGTCCTGGGTCATTGCATTGCTATCAGTAGCAAAGTCAATTACATATGATTGGCCCATAATGTATCAGTCTCTGTGTACAGTGTTCTCCTGGTTCTGCTCATTTCACTCTGCATCAGTTCGCGGAGGTCTTCCCAGTTTTTATCAAGCAGCTTATTGTTCCTTATTGCACAGTAGTATTCCATCACCATCAGATACCGCAATTCATTCAGCCATTCCTCAGTCGAGGGACAACCTCTCATTTTCCGATTTTTTTGCCACCACAAAAAGCACATCTAGGTAACACTGGTTTCATGGTTATATTATTGGGCATTTAGGTTGCTTCCAATTTGGGTTCTTTTATTTTTTGCAATGACCTATAATGCTATTTCTATTATTTTAGGTTGATTAATTTTCTGCAGATGACTTGTCTACTGATGCATACCAGGATCTTCCCAGGAATCTCTGTGAAGCTGATGGGTCTATAGTCTCCAGGACCATCCCTTTTTCTGCTCCTCATGGGTTTGTTCTCTTCTCTCTCTCCTCCAAAACGGTCTTGGTCTGTCTGTGCTTGTAGGGATCAACCATTCATCTCTTCTCTGAGGACTGGCACCAGGCTCACTTTGTAGAGGTTCCTCACCACCCACTTGGCCGTTAGGGAGGGATTTTTTTTGTCCATGACAACTCCCAAGAACCATGTGGCAAGTTAGAAAAGGGTAATTGTCTGCATAGGGGAAGACCGTGAAATACCCGTGCCGATGGAATGCCATCTCCTTGAAGCATCTATGTCCCTGCTTCAAATGCGATGCCAGTCAATGGGATGTTGTTGAGAAAGTCCTTTGGCCTTCTGAGAGGGAAAACAGAGCTTGGCTCTGAGCTGTCTTTGGGGGCATGAAGCTATGGCCATTCATCCCTTTGTTAACAAAGCAACCTGGGCCAAGTCCTTCGGTTTCCTGAGGAAAAGAAGAGAATAAGAGATGCCTTTTGCTCTTTTCCCAATCTGGTGCCCTGTTGATTTCCAAAGGCAGCTGATGTCAATAACCTCCTATGGGTAGAAAGAGCTGATTGATTTTGCTGCCCCCTTTGAGTAGAAGCAACCACCAGTTTCCCATCTTTCACTCACCATGGCATTGGGGCGTGTGTTTGTTTAGCATTTGCAAATCCAAAACAAATTATGTTAGTTTCACATTGCTTTATGAGTCCTAATGGCTTCTTTCAACAAACCGTTCAGCCCTGTGGAACAGACTGGATGACTAATGTTGTCTGTGGGTGCAGGCTCGAGCAGAACGTGGCTCTCAACAGAGTTGCCTACAGTGCTTTGAACTCCCCATAGGTTCAGGATATCATGCTAGACTCTATGAGGTTTGTTTTATTTGGGGCAAACAGATTTAGGACAGCTAGTGCTAGGCTCGGTGCATAGACTGCCGGGTCTGGAGTCAGGAATATTTTTCCTGAGTTCAGATCTGGCTTCAGACACTTACTAGCTGTGTGACCCTAGGCAAGTCATTTAACCTTGTTTGCTTCAGTTCCCTCATCTGTAAAATGAGCCGGAGAAGGAGCTTTGCTAAGAAAACCCCAAACGAGGTCAAGAAGAGGTGGACATAACAGGAAAACCACTAAACAAAACTAACAAAACAACAATATTCCCTACTTTCAAGGAGTCGAGTGTCTCATGGGGAGCTACGGCAAAAAAGCCCGATGAGGATGTGTAAAGGTCAATAAGTTCAAAATCTGTGATTTCATCAGGGCAGGCAGTTTCTCCACTAATGCAGATCGCCACCCAGCTCTATCTTATAGCCTTTGGGAGTTTCTTGAGACAGAGCGATTTGCTGACAGTCACATAGCTAGTAATTATCAGAGGTAAGATTTGAATTCAGTTCACTCTGGGCACAAATCCACTGTACCATTCACACTGAAATTCAGCAGAAATGCACCGCCAAGTTACAAAGAGTATGAAGAGCGCGTTGCATTTCCTATCAGCATGGTCACCGAGATCAAATGGAGTTAAGTGTCCATTCCAGCAAATTAAGATTTCTTCATTTCTTAGGATCATAGTTTTGGAGCTGGAAGGGACTTTGGGATCATCGAGTCTAATACTTTCCATCTTCATTTTTCAGCTGAGGAAACTGAGGCCCAGAAAAATTAAGTGACTGGCCCAGGTTCACATACCTGGGATAGGATTTGAACCCACATCTTCTCAATTCCGAGTCTAATTCCCTTTCCACTTCTCTACCCTGCTTCTCAGAGAACAAAAACTTCTGTCCTGGACCATAACTGGGATTGTGTTTGAGGAACACACTGTCTAGTGAGTCTCCTCAGCTCCTTAATCTATTTATCATTCTTCATCCTTATGTTTGTTCATTTCACTTTTCACAGCTCTTTCTAGATAATTCATGCTCCAGGGATGGAGTAAGATAAATATGTGATCCTAGGTTCAAATCTGGCCTCAGACTCTTCGCTGTGTGACCCTGGGCAAGTCACTTGACTCCCATTGCCTACCCTTACCACTCTTCTGCCTTGGAGCCAATACACAGTATTGACTCCAAGACGGAAGGTAACGGTTAAAAAAAAGATAAATATGTGAAGTCTGTGGTGATTCCAAAAGGAACGAGAGTCAGGAGACTCCAGGGTTCAAGCTACTGCTGTGACTTTGGGCAGGCCACATCCCTCTCCCAGCCTCAGGCCCCTCACCTGGAAAATGGAAGGATTGCATTAGATTGCCTTCAAGGGCCCTTCTAGCTGCTGACCTGGGATCCTCTGCTCAGTAGTAACAACGTCCTGACCTCCCAAGCTTTTTACTAATTCAGTTAATGGGTAGATCAGTTCTTTGACATTTCATCTCTCTTCTTTTCCTAGGGACATTAATGAGTAGCAGCATGGCCAAGAGAGCGGGAGGAAAAACCTCAATAGCCTCTGATATTATAAGGTCCAAACTAGAGGATCAACAGAGTTCCATCAACTAGTCTGTAGTCCTGAGTACATAGAGCTGGCCAGACTTTGACAATGATATATATTGGATGGAAGAGAGCTTGGAGTGGAGAGAGAGAGAGACAGAGAGACAGAAAGAGATAGACAGACAAAGAGACAGAAAGAGAGAAGTACATAGAGAGAGACAGGATAGCTCCATCACAGAAGTAAAATCAGGAATGATGATTGATAGTAATGATGATAGGTAACATTTATTAGGTATTTACCATATAAGCTCTGTTAAGTTCTTTTCAAGTATTATCTCATTGGATTCTCACAACAACCTTGGGAGGTAGGTGTTATTTTCCCTGTTTTACAAAAGAGGAAACTGAGACAGAGATTAAGTGTCTTTCTCCATGCCATACAGCTAGTAAGTGTCTGAGATGAGATTTGAACTCGGGTCTTCTTGTCTCCAGGCTATGTTCTCTAAGGACTGTGTATGGGTAGATAGCAAATCACATGATTTGGTTCATGCCTCTTCTCTTCTCTCTTCTCTGCTCCCCTCACCTTTTGTTTCTCCTCCCCTCTTCTCCTTTCCTCCTTCCTCTCCTCTCAAACAATATAAAAACTCTCCTACCTTGTCTCCCATGGCATAGTCGTTTCCTGGTTCTCTTACTTCTCTGATTGATTTCTTTCAGTCTACTTTAGTGGCTCACCATCTATCTCCCCAGAGGCAGCTAGGTGGCACAGTGGATGGAGCATTGATCTTGGAGTCAGGAACACTTAAATTCAAACCTAGCCTCAGGCCTATGTCTGTCTTTCTGCCACTCATTCATCTCCTTTGCTCTCAGTCATCAATTAGAGGTTCAATTATCACCTCTACATAGATAACTCCCACTTCTGCTAATCTGGTGCTAATCTCTTGCCTCCCACAAATCCTATATCACCCACTCCTTGCCTGCTATCTCTTCCTGGATATCCTATAGGTAGCTTATCTTCAAAATATGTCCAAATGGCACTCATTAGCTCTCCTCTGGAATTCACCCCTCCTCCAGTTGTTTCTTTTCTTGTTTAGGGCACCATTATCCTCCCAGTCATCCAGGTTTGTAAACTCAGAGTTCAAAGTCATTGTAAACTCTTAATTCTTCCTAATCTCCCACAGCTAATCAGTTACCAAGTCTTATCTTCTTTACACCTCCACATTATTTCTTTAATGAGCCTCCTCCTTACCACTCAGTTTCTTCTACCCTGGTTCAGGCCTTTCTCACCTTTGGCCTTTGAATAACTGCCTAATTGGTTTCCTTCATTCCAGTCTCCCTCTGTCTCCAATTTATCTTCCATACAGGTGTTACAAGTTTTCCTAAAGCAAGGTTTCCCTGTATCATTCCCCAGATTTAAAAATAAATCAACAAAAATCCCCTTCAGCAGTTTCTCATTGCCTCAAGAATAAGATGCAAACACCTCAATCTGGTATGTAAGGCCCTCCACAGTCTTTCTCCTCCCTACCTTTCCAGATATCTTAATTCTTTATTTCCTATTAGCAGGAAATAGCCTTCTTTAATTCCAATTACTTCCCAAAATAGACTCTAAAAGCTCAACTCTCAACTTGATATTTCATTTCCTACCTCTGCACTTTTGCCCAGACCATTTCCCATGCCTGGAATAGAATATGGCCCCTCTTCTTCTCTGTGGCTCAAGATCATTAACTTCATATAAGGCCCCAGCTCTTGTGCTTCCTCTTCTGTGAAGTCTTCCCTGTGAAAACCTCCTCCTCAATTAATGCCCTCTCTTTCCTTGGTTTACCTCAAAGTGACTGAGCTGTAGCCATATTGGATCCTGCTGGTATAGGATGAGCACACTGAGGTCAGGAGGTATTTTATCTCTACCTTCTTGCCCCTCCTGCCAAGTTCCTTGTACATAAAAGGCATTTTATCATTGTTAAATGAAAAAACACCATCAGGGGCAATAATGGCAGTTGGCAACTTACATTTATATACCTCAGTATCCCCAGGGTTGCAAAATGATTTCTTTGCCATGATCCCATGAAGGAATAATTATTATCATTTTCTTCTTATAAAATTAGAAAATAGAGTGGACAAGGAGTTGTTTATGATACCATAAGCAGGAGAGAGTCGGAACTCTTAGCTCCAGGTCCAGCCTTCTTTCTATTGCTTCAAGGTTTACCAAGTCCTCTCCTCACCACAACCCTGGGGCATAGGGCCTCAAATACAGGTATTATTATCCCTGTTTTACAGGTGAGGAAACTGAGTTTTGGAAAGACGAAGTGACTTACCTATAGCCACCTGCCACTTGGCACTGCATACCCTCAAGAGAGCTTATGAGCTAGTAGGGATCAACAGATAAACTCAGTGATGCCAAGAGGACTTTGGAGAAGCGAGTGGTAGTTGAGCTTTGAGAAAGTGGATCACAGAATCCGGGAGGGGGGCCAGTCAATCACAAGACAGTCAGTACTATCTGTCTCTACCAAAGAGGCATTCGAGATGGCATTTTCAGGATAGGTGAGGCCTGAGAAGGAATTATAGAGAGGGAACGAGAGGCAACAGATGGATAGTCATCCACATGGCATGTTAGTGTCTGGAGATTTAAAGCTCAGAGGAAGGGAGGCCTCCAGCCTGTTGAGTAGAACTTCTGTGGAGGATTGATGGGAAAATATGAACAGTTCTCACATGGGAAGAGAGGGCCTAGAGGGATTGTGATCTGCATCAGTGGAGGGAATAATATCCATTTCAACCTAATCCCGTATCTTTCCGAGGAAGTAGGCTTCACATTTAAATTAGTTGTGTGTTATACTAATTCGTACAGAGAAAGTGACAGCCGATGCTTAGTGGACATAAGGATAATAGCTTATTTGTTGAAAAAGGAAATCCTAGACGCCCCCTATTTTCTTATTTATTTTCAGACAACAGTAGAGTAAGTGAACTGGAGGAGGAGACCTCTAAGGTCTCTTTCGATTCCAGATCTAGCATCCGATGAATTCCTTAGCAGAGGGTCCTTGTGATGTAGAGGCGAGCCTGAGCTGGGGTGGCCTATGTCCAAAGAATCCAAGCTCTGATAGGTTCCAGCTAAAAATGTGGAGTGGCTTATTGCCGGAAGCGGGGACCACGAAGACGTGCATTCCTGGGTCATGGTGACCCCGAAGAGAGACCAGAACACAATAAAAATCAGTTGTGTGCTGAGATCTGCGTGAAGTATTATGGTCCCCACTGTCACAGGGATGGTAATGGCATAACCGAAAATGGGCCGCATGGTACTATGAAGCACACGATTTTCAGACAATCTAGAAATAGCCACTAAACTGTTGAGCTTCTTAATATTAGATCTTTATCGAATGACCCATGATAGGCTATTCCTTCTGCTCTTATAAGCCTCAGCTGACATGCCACCACCTCCTTGGGAAATCTTCCTTGATTCCCACCCATCTGTTGTTAGCATTCTCTCCCGACTCAGTTTACTTTGCTTTTACTTACCCGTGGTCATATTGTATCTCCCAGGTGTAGCTTACCCACCTATCTTCAGCCATCCTACAACTCAGAACTCTCAAGCATAGGAAGTGACCATCTTTGTTAGCCTCTCTAGCAACATGTACCCCTGCACCTGACCTACTCAGCCTCTCTAAGATCGTAGCTGTCTGATATACTCAATGGCCCTTTAGGTGGCAGAGTGGGTAGAGCACTGGGCTTGGAGTCAGGAAGATCTGAGTTCAAATGTGACCTCAGACACCAGCTCTGTCCCTGGGCAAGTCACTTAACCCTGTCTGCCTCAGTTTCCTCATCTATAAAATGAGCTGGAGAAAACAATGGCAAATCACTGCAGTATTTTTGCCAAGCAACCCCTAAATGGGGTCACAAAGAGTTGGCCATAACTGAAAAATAGCAACATGTTCAATAGGTTTTATGTACCTATAAGTATATGATATTCTGAACACCAGTAAAGGAAGACACATCAAGACAGGAATATAAATACGTAGGCAGATTAAATGGCACATTGGAAGGACCATTGGATTTGGAGTCAGAGGCCCTGGGTTCAAATCCCAGTGCTATCCCTTAGTGTCTATGTGACCTTTGGCAAGTCATTTTCCCTCTGCAGGCCTCCAATTCTCCCTCTGTAAAATGAGGGGGTTGGTCTCAATGACCTTGAAGGTCCATTTCAGCTCGAATGAAGGGTTCTGTGCAAGGAGGGCTTGCAGTGTCGAATGATCGGTCTCCAGAGCTCGCCATTCTAAGAGGATAAAGTGAGAACAACTTTGGATGGACTTTGGGATGATGGTAAATGATGGCAATTTCATGTCATGGCAAAGTTGTAGGTCTAGTGTTTGTTTAAAGGGCAAGGAAGGAAAGGGAGGCGAGAGAAGTCCTGCCAGCCAATTCGTGTCCCCAGGATTCACTGGGACTTGGAAGGAGATGGAAAGAATGTGTGAAAGACAAGAAAATGTGCTGGGTACGCAGGTGGAAGAAACATTCTCAAGGTTTTCTTGCAGGGAGTCAAGGGAGACAAAGCAATGAAATAGGAAGATTGCATTTCCTCCAAATCTGCATATTCTGCAGCCCTTAAGCCATTACCTGCAGCCGAGGAGTTCCAATAAAAGTGATTTAAAAACTCATTCTGCCTGCCTCCAGATGCCAACCCCTTGGGGTTGCCACCACGCATTATTAAATATGGGCTTGATGGTTTCAATCCCCTTCCTGATGTCTGATTCAGCTCTTCTATAGGCAGCCCCTTCTGTGTGTAACTGACAAGGGGCTGCTAATGGTTGGACTGATTTTTCTTTTCCGTACTTTCCCTTCATTTGTCATTTCAACTGTTTCTTTTCATCTGTTTCTTTCCTCTTGCTCCCCAGATCCCTTTTGGCTCTCTTTCTTCTGGTCTCTCCCTCCTACTTCCTGACTTTTCTTTGTTTCTCTCTCTGAAGAGGGTTTGTCGTTGAGCTCCTGCAGAAACCCGGCTGAGCTTCCAAACCCCTGGATTCTGGATCGGCGTTCCACTTGGGTGAAGCCCTCGGTTCGGAAGGATGAGGTTCTCCCAAAACAGGAGCCCTTCTGCATTCTTGGGAGAAGGAAAGGGAAGAATTCTCCCTCCTCCTCCTCCTCCTCCTCCTCCTTCATCTGACTTTTGGACCTGATCGGATCACACCTGATCTGGAGTCAGAAGCCTTCGGTTGTTGATAGAACAATGATATGTCGGCTTATATTTGGGGCCCTGATTTGGGCAAAAAAGAAGAGCATTTTAGTGCATGCACACATTGTCAGCACCATTCCTTGCCATCTTTATAGTTTATTTCCCTTTTCTGCTCTTTCCTTTATTCCTTCTCCACTGCTTCCACTCTTTCCTCCTCCTTCTTCTGTCTTATAAAATGGTCCCAGTTGGGTTTGTCAGGGAGGTTTAAATGTCCCTCAAAAGATCCAAGAAGGGAAGAGCACTTAAATTGGAGCAGGTGTGCATAGAGGAGATCCCGGCTGAAAGAAGCCCCAATATGAGCGTGTCGAGGGATCGGTTCCCAGGATTACTAACATAAGGGAAGATACCCCAGGCACGGAGCAAATCTGGTACCTTATTAACATCCACAACTTTGTCTAAGAGAAATCTGCAACTACAACCCCATTTGGCTACCTTCCCAACTCTATCTAAAGTATTTGCATTTCATATCGGAGCATCCTTTTCCTATCTGTACATGCACTGAAGGAATCTTCAATAAGAGTATTAGAAGCAAGTGGATAGGCTTTCTCAAGGAATGTTCTGGAGGAGATCGCATTTGTACTCTCATACAGTCAATGGAAAGGTTTGGAGGACGTTCTCTCTTTCTCTCCTTACCTCCGACTTCTAGAATCCCTGCTTTCCCTTAAAGCTCAACCCCAATGTCACCTCCTACATGAAAGTTTTCTTGATTGCCCCAGCATCCTCCTGAAATTGCCTCATATTTTACATTTATTTATATACATATATAACATATATATTATATATAATATAGTGTATATTATAAAATATTATATATATGTATGTATATGTATATATATATATACACACACAAAAATATGTACATGTCTCCCCCAGTGGAATGTAAGCTTTTGGAGGCTAGGTGGTGCAGTAGATAGAGCGCTAGGCCTAGAGTCAGGAATACCCAAGTTCAAATCCAGTTTCAGGCACTGACTAACTGTGTGACCCTGGATAACTTATTTTACCTCTGTCTGCCTCAGTTTCCTGAACTCTAAAATGGGGATCATCCTCTGCCCTCCAAGACTTGGTGAGATGTTCTAATGAGATAATATCACCGTGCCTGGCACATAAATAGATGCTTTATAAATGTTCATTCCCTTCCTTTCCCCTTCTTCGTATTCTCATCACTTAGCACATTGCCTGACGTTTCTTAAGTGGACAGGCGTTTAATAAATGCTCATTTACAGACTGAGGATGCAAGATCCCCCTGTGCTTATTATTTTGTTGGACATTTTTAAATAGTTATGCTTCTTTAGAATAAAACAAGCCAGAAGGGCTGTCTTCCAGCAAGGTGGCTTCTATCTATACTTAGAAATTTTTGAAGATTCCTTCAAAGATATAATAACAGACATGACCTTGTCCAGTGCACTTTTTCATCATAAACATCAGTCAAGGCATTAAAGAGGGGGACATTTGCTTACCAAAGTTACCAACATTTGCCAGAGTGTTGGACGAGTTCCAGCACAGGGTCCAAGCTGAAGACAGATGCCCTTTGGAGGATGAAGGCCCATGTATACATTCCATTGTGCTAGTTGTATCAAGCCCTAGAACACTGCAGGGTCTTCTGGAAGGGATTCACGACAGTTCCAAAGAGCCTGGCCTAACCATCCACCTAGGAAAAAACAAGTGGATGAATAGTTGCTCTTGTTTGATGATGACAAATGTGAAAATGATCACCCAAGAGAAGACAGTGTGGGTGTAAGTAGTCTGTATCATATGAAACGATGAGGCTCTTCAAAGAACTGGAGTAAAGAATTCTTCATGCCATCTTTTGCCACCTTTTGTCCCATACAGTGGAAAAAAGCTATCCTACCTAGGGTATTCTCCTTTCTCTTCCTTCTCTTAAATATATTATTTGGAAAGTAAAAGAAAGTTGGGGTCCTGTGGGTTGGCTTTTCTGCAGAGCATGGCATGATGGAGATAGCAGTAGGCCACTGGGGCTCTAGTCCTAGCCCTGCCAGAGTGTCACACCTTCCCCCCAACCCCACTGCCCCACCAGCCTTAATTTTCTCATCTGTAACCTAGGGCTGGGTTGTCCATCTTACATAGGATGGGTAGGCATGAATGGCTCATCACCTGCTAGTCTATGACCCAGATCAAGCCAAACCCATGTTTGGGGCCATTTTAAGAGCTCATAACTTGACTTGTTAGTCTGTGTTAATTTGAATTAGGGTAAACAAGAAGATGAATAGCTACTGTACCTCTGCATCAGGGCAACACTGCTCTGAGGTTATGCCCTCCTAGAGCTTTGTTCTTACAAACAGTTTTCAGTTCCCAAAGAAAGGCAGCTAAAGTGAGAGCAGAGAGATAGAGAAGTTGGCTTGTTTTGAGCCTTCTAAGTAATTCCAGACAAAAATGTCAGTGCTGGATTGAAATGTCCTTTGAAGACTTGATTTTCAGAGGCTCAGAGCTTGTAAATAAAAGTGTAGACAGACCCCAGGGCCATGTTGTAGAGTCCGCTCCAAGCCCTTGAGGTGTCTTCTCTCCACTTGGGGTTCATGTTGCCAGCTTGGCAGTTCAGTGGGGCTCATCAAATCTGGCAGGGGTTGACAGGTAGCAAGTGGGTAGTAGTACAACCCCAGTCTATTTAGTGGCATTGTGCTATTTGGGGCCAGTTAGAGAATGGTTCAACATCCTTTAGTGAGGGAATCTGAACCATGGACCTGGCCACTCTGTTGTGGCCACCCTCTTCACCAAAGGGCATCTACATGGTATTAGCCAGGGATGGAGCACGTGTTATAAAAAATGTTCTCAGCCATCACACAAGACCTCATAGCCTTCCTGCATACCAAATTGCTACTCAGTCTGTGGGCACAGCACTAGCAGCTATTATATACTTCGTTATCCTCTAGAACTACAGAGAAGTTTCCTTGATTCTTCCTCGTGACTAATACTGTAAGATCTACCAGTATGCTAAGAGCCGGACATGAAAGTAGAAATGAATTCCTTTGCATTTCACTGAACTGCAGTGCTTAGCTGCTCTCCCAGAGACTACTGAGGGAGAAGTCAGAGACCTGTAAGTCAGGCGAATGTGATTGTTTGGTTCTGGATTTAGGCTGGCCTTAGGGAGGATAGTTACATTGAGATAAAGGAGAAGGAAAAGGACAAGAAGGAGGAGGAAAGGAGAAAACGGAGGAGAGAGATGGGAGGAGGGAGGGAGACAGACAGACAGAGGCAGAGAGAGAAGTGACTTGTGATTGGCTCTTCTAAATGGCCTAGTGTGAAGGAGACAATTCTGGACTGGGGTCTGGAGTATCAGAAGTCAGCGAGTATCCTCTCCCAGCCTTGGTTTCCTTATTTGCAGGGTGAGGAGGAGTGACTGTGGTATGTAGCATTGGAAGGAAGGCCTGCAGCAATGAGATCACATCCTTTTTGGAGGACTGCTTACTATAAAAGTAAATATAAAAGCATGTGAAAATCTTTGGAAAATACTAGTCATATGCCAACATATGGGATTATCTTCAAAACTCCCAAAGAATGCCAATTATGGAGAAGTAGGAAGGCCATGAGGCCAGCAACTGTTCTCTTTGTGCAGAATTGATGCAAGATTAAAATCAAAGTAGGAAAAATACAAAGAAAGAGCAGATTGGCGCACACGGTCACCACTTTTTCTTTGGACTCTTTTCCCCGACAGTGCAGTTTCGAGATCCTCTCAGTGGTCAATCAGGAAATGGATTTTGGTTAATGAGCAGTTTCAAGAAATGTCTGTCAGAAGTGTGTCTACTTGGTGATGTCTGAGGTGAGAAAAGAGTACTCAGAGTGGTCAATTTTCTTCTATGGCTGCTGAGAAACAGACCCTTGGGATCCCCATGTGAAGCTGGAGGCTGTTCTCCTTGGCAATAGTAGCAGCCACATGTGTTAGGAGAATATTCCAGGGTACAGCGCTAAGAAAGTCCAACAGACTTTGAGTTCTTGGGCGAGAGGCCTAGAATATTTGCCTCTTCAGTGCTTGAGACAGATATCTGAATAACTAGCATAGGGAAAGGAGTGCAGAGGGAAGTCCCAAGACACTGGCTCAAGATGGTGGCCGCATTCATATATGTAGGAATAGTTCATTTGTCTTTGAAAAAGAAAGTGGTTTACATGGCATTGGCTGTTGACATCATGACCCCTTGTTGTGTTTTTCAAAGAATTTCCAAGAGGGCAGGAAAGTTAGCATTCTTCTGGACTGGTTGATGCCCCTCCTGCCACGTATCTAATCGAGGCATCCTGATTTTGGTTGAAGACTACCTGTGTAGGGGAACTCACTGCCCAGGCTTCCAGTATGGCACGGTGGATGGCCAGAGACTTGGGATTGCCTTTCTAATTCTTTTTTTTTATTTTAAAGATTTTAATTAATTAGGAACATTTTTCCATGGTTATAGGATTCATGTTCTATCCCTCCCCTCCTCCCACCCCCTCCCATAGCTGACACACAATTCCACTGGGTTTTACATGTGTCATTGATCAGGACCTATTTCCATCCTTCCAGACAGTTCTAATTCTTCTCAAGGTAAAGCAGAGAGGACATTATTTTTGGATTCTCTATAGTGATTCGAATGTCAGATGTTCATGAAACAACATTCTTGTGGAGGTCTTTGGGGAAAGGCACTCCATCCGTCTTTGGGATCACTATTTTATGGATGACTCACCTGGTTTCAAGATGGGTCATTTGTATACCACTTAAAACATAATTCCCTTCAGAACAGTAGAAAACATAAATGATCACAGGATTTAGAGTTGGAAGAGACTTTATCTAGGCCAACTCCCTCATGCATAGATGGTGTGAGAGTTTTCTAAAAGGGCGGATTCCAGAAAACACCAACTAGTAAACATTTTACCCATCTCCTCAAAACATTAAAACAGATTATTTTTAAATGATTCATGAGCATGTAGGAATAAAGTGGGACTCCATACAAGACAGAAAGAGTTCACAAGATGTGGCCAGCACCCCTCCCCTCTAAAAAAACCCAACCTCAATTCCTCATTTCCTGTTAGATCAGGAATTCAGAAGACATAGTATCTCTTTAATTTCAGCAACGCATTAGACAAAACACTCCTTGTAATAGTCTCCTGGGCAAAATGAAGAATTGTGGGTTGGTGAATAGTACAGTTAAAGTGATTTTGGAGCTAGTTAAACAACTGTAGACAAAGTGCTGATTAATGATCAATGTCAACCTGGAAGGAGGTCTCTAATGGTGTGACACAGAATTCTGCCCTTGGCCCATCCAGTTCAACATTTTGATAAATGACCTGGATGAAGAAATACAGTCAAACTAAAGCTTATTCAACTTGTAGGGAATACAGAACTGAGAGTAATAATTAATAAACCTAATGTACTGCTCTGCTAAGCACATCACTCCACACTGCTCACAAACCTTGAATGACGTAAAATAAACTTCCGATCCTGTAGCCTGGTGCTCAAAGACCTTCTCAGCACAGCCTCAGTCTGCTAGTCCAGCTTTAGCTTGCATCCTTCCCCTTTCTTGCCCCATGCTTTCCTTCCTCCATGTCGTTGCTCTCACTGTTCTTCATGACAGGAATTCTCTCTGCCCCCTCCCACCAGTCATATCCTCTACTTCCTCCTCTTTCTCAGCCTAACTTACCTGCCACTTCCACGAATCTCTCTACAATCATTCTATTTCTTCGCACCTCCCTTCTGCCTGTTACACTCTATACTGGAATTATTTGTACATTGATCTTTTTTCTTCCACTAGACTGGAAGCACCTTGAGGGCAGGGACCAATGATCTATTTCTGTATCTCCCTGAGTGCCAAACACAGTGACTCACACCTAGGAGATGCTCAAACATGTCTTTGTGATTGTGAATTTGAATTCTATTTCCAGCTTTCTTAGAGGAAGAGAGAAAGCTGTGATTAGAGTTGGAAAAGGACATTGTGGATTTGGAGGGGTTAGACCTAGTAAAAAGAAGACCAGAGGTCAAATTTGGAAAGAAAATGAGGATCCTTTGAATGACTATCTCCTGGTTCAGATACTGTTCCAGATTCTGTTTCAGGTCTTTGTGAGAGAAAGTTGAATGAAGTAGGAACAATACCAGAAGTAGAAGATACACTAGAATTGAGAAGGATCCAGGAGAACTAGGGAGTAGGTCCTGAAGACAAAGGCTCAAGAGGGAAAAGGAGCAGGCAGTAGCCATGCCAAGGCAAGGGGAATAAGCAAAGGTCTAAGAAGACCTAGTCAGAGAAAGCAACCTTCTAAGTCAATGGTTCCCAAACTTTTTTGGCCTACCTTTCCACAAAAAAAATATTACTTAGAGCCCCCTGGAAATTAATTTTTTTAAATTTTAATAGCAATTAATAGGAAAGATATATGTATTAATGTTTCTACCTTTTTTTGTAAAATATAGTAAAGAAAGATGTAAATTAGAAACATTGAACTTCGAAATTATGAAACTACTTATTGACCTAAACTATTCACCGCCCCCAAATGCACCCATGGCCATCGCCACCTCCCCGGATCGCTGCAGCCCTCATCAGGGGGCGGTGGCACCCACTTTGGGAATCACTGTTCTAAGTGAAGCAATGGATGGGCCAAACTTATGAACCAGAGGAGAAGCTGGTGCAAGGGGAAGGTGGACGTAGCTATGGAGTTGCCCAGTTGAGGAAAGGAAGTCATGTGCGGTTGTCAAGTTCTTTAGAGTTGACAACTGGCTGGTAAAGGTTTTAAAAGATACTTAGGATTCAAATCCGGCCTCAGACACTTCCCAGCTGTGTGACCCTGGGCAAGTCACTTGACCCCCATTGCCTACCTTTACCAATCTTCCACCTATAAGTCAATACACAGAAGTTAAGGGTTTAAAAAAATTAAAAAAAAAGATACTTAGGATTAACGTGTTTAGCCAATATGGAAAGGAGGACAGTGGTGCCATGGCTTACATTAAGTGTGCCATGTTTTTATTTCTCCCCCATGCGAGTGACTACTATTAATGTTCCAAGTGTAGACTTGGGTTCCTTTCTGAGGAGGTGAAACACTTTAAGGAATCTCTATCCAGACTCCAGGTTATCAGGGACAATGAAGGGTTCCTAAAGGAAATAAAAGAGAGGCTTCAGTGGGAAAAAAAGGAAATCTGATGTAGAGTCAGGGAGTCTCAAAGGATATTGGAGAGAGGGGCATTGTTTCACATGGCTTTGGGAAAAGGAAGAAAAAAAGGGCAACTATACCCAAAGAAATTGAAAACAGATCTGAAGAGGAGGGAGCTGGGTGCTCTGAGGAGGAAGTTGCTGCTTATCCTCCCAAAATTGTTACAGTGGAGCCCCAGAAGCTCTCCTTAGCCTTCAAAAGGTAGAGGAACTCAGTAAGAGGATGTTCATTTCTGAATTTTTTCTTACAAAGGGCCTGGTCACTGGCTTAGGAATGATGGCAACGCTGGAGGGAAGTGACTCCATTTCCTAGAGTTTATAATGATAGAGGAGACAAAATCCAGACATGTTTGATGTACTCTAAATTGGAGGAAATCAGATTTCAAAGAGGTTAGGGCAATGAGGGGTAGGATGATCCCTGTGGACTAAAATGCTCCCACCCCAAAAGGAATGGGAGATGCTTCAAGAAATCCCAAAGACACTAAGAGAAACAGTTCCAGTGAGGAGATAGAAGGAGATCTCTTTGAAGAGACAGATGTGGATGCACAGGGAACTCCCCAATCGACTTAGATTTTTAAAGGAAATGTACTGAAAGTCAACATATGACATGAATCTGTTAAAATAAAGTCCAGAATTTTAAAGCTCAAAACAGGCTGGTGAGGGAAGTGAAGGACAGCAAAAAGAGGGTTTTTTAGCTGTATTGGAAGGATAAGAAAGGAGAGTATCTTTGCTCGAATCCATAACTGACAACAGAGAGAAGACAGAGATGCCCAATTCTTCCTTTGCTTGTCTTCTATGCAAAGAAGAATGATTTTTGCAATGGAAAGGAAGTAGAAAATTGTCCAATAGAAGTTGGTATTCAAGTTAATAAGGAGACAGTAGTAAGAGGGCACCAAGCTGCCCCCGAGGAATTCAAATCACATCGACCAGAAAAGTTATATCCTCAGGCATTGAAAGAACTGGCTGGTAGCATTTCTGGGCCACACACTATCAGTGATACTTGAAAGATCCTTGAAAATGGGAAGTGTGCTCAAAGATGATGATGACGATGATAAAGATGAAGAGAATAGCATTTATATTACACTTTATGGTTGATAAAGCACCTTACAAAGACCATATTTGATACTCACAACAACCCTGGAAAGGAGATACTGTAATCATCACCATTTTACAATTGAGGAAACTGAGGCCGAGAAAGGTTAAATGACTTGTGCAGGATCACATAGCTAACAAATGTATAATAAATGAATGTTTATTGACTGATTGACTAAATGACTGAAGTATCTGAAGAAGGATTTGAACTGTTTTCCTAAGTCCATTTGTAGTGCCCATATCTACTATATCTGTCTATCTATCTGTCTGTCTATGTATCTATCTATCCATCCATCTATCTATCTATCTGTCTATCTATTTATGTGTCTATATATCTATCTCCAGATATCTATCTATCTTTCGTTCTTCCTTCCTTTCTTCCTTCCTATCTATTTATCTATCTATCTATCTATCTCTGTCTATGAATTTATCCATCTGTCTGTCTGTCTATCTATATGTCAATATCTATGTCTCCAGATATCTTTCTTTCTCTCTTTCTTTTTATCTGTCTGTCTGTCTCTATCTCTGTCTCTCTGTCTATCTATCTATCTATTTTTCTTTCTATCTATCTATCATCTATATGTCTATATCTATCTCTCCAGATATATTTCTTTCTCTTTCTCT
>NC_058136.1:52991344-53092709 GCF_016433145.1 Gracilinanus agilis | reverse complement strand
ACAGAGAAAGAGAGAAAGACAGAGAAAAAGACAGAGAGAGAAAGACAGAGAAAGACAGAGAGAGAAAAAGACAGAAAGAGACAGAGAGAGAGACACAGAGAGAGAAAGATAGAAAGACAGAGAAAGACAGAGAGAGAGAGAGAGAGAGAGAGAGAGAGAGAGAGAGAGAGAGAGAGAGAGAGAGAGAGAGAGAGAGAGAGAACGTTCCCCTGGCAAAGAAGCATGGCTATCAGTTGGAGTTCTTTACTAGGAATCCCAAGGTGTGTGTGTCAGGTCTGGCTGTTTTTGAATTCTAGCTTTACATCTCCTGGAAAATAAAACAATTTGTCATTGAATTGGGGTGAAGAGCTTTTGCCCTTTGAAGCAGTCAAGACCCCCCAGAACAATCTCCCCCCATTCCTCCCTTGCGGGCCCCCTGCTGCTCCCATTTTCACAGTCTCAGGAGTCATGCAGAGATATCTTTGGGGAGGAAAAATAAAATCCCCTTTTTGGTGTTTGGAAGCCAGTCCAGACCGTTAGAAGTCACCGAGACCTTCCTCCCTTACCCCCTTCGCCACTGCATTGTTCTAATTTTAGTGACGTTTATAGGAGATGAACCCCGAACTGCGGGCGGCTGGCTGATGTTGCTAGGCAACTTTGGAGTTGCTAGATGCAGTCGACCCTTGTGGGCTAATTCCACCAGTTGCTTAAATCCTTTGCTCTGAGGAAGTTGATAGCCACGTTTGCGGGTACCGTTATTGATGGGCGAAGAGGGCCGGGGCCAGGTGCACGCGACGTTCGGCATTCTTTTGGAAAACCCCCACCCAGGTATCGGAGCACATTGTTATAGCTCAGAATGACAGCATGAAATATTGCAGCCATTTTTCTCTTGAGAAGAGGAGCTTATAAATTTACTTGGTCCCAAGTATCTCTTGCTTCAGCAATATATCAAACCCTGCAGTCCCATCAGTCTGAATCAATTAGAAATTACTCACAAAGTAAATTACATTGAAAAGCTTTGATTTGTTACCCGAGTTTGTTACCATTCTCTTCAATCTTCAAAGACTGAAAGCAAAAACGTAATAATGGGACAGTGATAGTGAAATGTAACTTTCATTGAGATGGATGGGGGCCTATTTGCTACAATATTTGCTTTTAATAATTTAATTTTTCAAACACTGCAGAGAGAGTCATAAATATTTGATTATGAAGCTTTCGCAATTTATGGCACGTTCCTTGGTGCTGCTTGCCGATCTCTCTCTGAATGTGCTTCTATCGCTTTTGAAAAAATAATGCCACCCACAGGAGGCCCTTCTTGCCTAATTGTGTCGTTCACATGGAGGAGCATGCGTCTTTGGAGGTGGCCTTCATGGGCCGTGTCCTGGCTGGATGACAGTTCCTGTCCCGTAGTCAAATGGGGCCTGCCAGGAGGCAGGAGCTTTGCTTTTGGCATCTCGGAGCTTTTGTCAAGTCTCCTTTGTCCTGGGAGCAGTCAGGTATCCCGGTGAGCGAGTCGCCGAGAATGTCGGAGGTCATCTGGCAGGAGACAGAAACGAAAATGGCACTTGACCCTACATAGCCTCCCTGGGTGTGTTCCCATCCCGACTGTGGCTCCAAAGAGCACCGTCACGATTCTGGAAAGATGCGAGGCATCGCACACTCAGCACCATGTTGGAGGGTTGGGGGCATCTCTGATGTACGAAATGGGCTACCATAGAAACTCTCTTTGGTCCTGACTCGGGATTTCAGCAGGGTGAGCAACACCCGATACAGAAACGCCCTGTACCAATACTCATCTGAGTAACATCCTGCTATCCTCGGGCTGCCCAGGACACTGAGAGGCAGGAATGAAAGCAAAAGCTTCTAGGCTTCCTCAGTGAGGCTAGCTATGATATCGTGCTACCTCTTCCCCATGACATTGTAAATTACATAGATCAGAGATTGAGGTAAGTTTAGTTCAGTGGTTCCCAAACTTTTTTGGCCTGCCGACCCCTTTCCAGAAAAAATATTCCTTAGCCCCCTGGAAATTAATTTTTAAAAATTTTAATAGCAATTAACAGGAATGATAAATGCACCTGTGGCCATCACCACCCCCTGGATCGCTGCAGCACCCACCAGGGGGGCGGTGGCGCCCACTTTGGGAATCACTGGTTTATATAAACCATGCAAACATTAAAGAAGGCGGAACAACCATTAGAGATCCAGAGATTGGCATGGCGTCCAGAAGACCTGGGTTCAAATCCTGCTTCTGACACCAGTTTGGTGACCAGTCCCCATGTTATCTTACCTCCCACTGCTCTCAGTAGAATGTAAGTTCCTCACCGGCAGGGACCGGTTGGTCGTTTTGTCTTTGTATCCCCAGAACCTTGCCTTTTAATCTGCATATATTTGGCACTTGCTGAATACTAGTTCATTTAATTAAACTACCTAACTTCTAGTTGGTTCAAGCTCAAACTTAGATGAGAGTTCATGAGCATCAGAGCAGTGAAGGTGTGATAGGACCCCCCCCCCCCTCCGAGGCCAGGCCCTTTGTTTTCGTTAAGCTATACAAGCAGTGTAACGTTCAAAAACATCCACGGTATTTGCAATTGAGACAGAAAATACTAAAACTCAAAATCTAGTCTCCATCAGTTATTGTCTTCCTAAGGCCACTCTGAGCCCTAGTGGAGGCCTAAAAGGCTTTTGTGCCTTCCTCACATGCAGAGTGGCTGAGTTTGTTCCTCTGCTTATAGGATGGGGAGCTTTTCCTGACTGCTTTCAGGGTACAGCATCCATTGCGAAGATGCCGTGGGTGGCTGTTGGCCCCAAGTGGTGATTTCTATAGCTGAACATGGAAAAACCAAACAGGAAGTCGCTTTAGTAATTAGCTCTAATGATTCCTTCAGGCTGTTACTGCTTTCTGCCAGATTAATGGGCTCCTCTGTTTTCACTCTGCTGCTTTGATTGGGAGATGGAATTTGAAAATTTTACGATGATATCTACAACATTTTATCCAGATGCATTCCTATTCAGAAAACCTCGTCAGGAAGTTGGCTGTTCTATAACGGAGTCATTTGATCTAGTCTCTTGCTGCTTCAAATGTGCCTGTATTGCCTCCATATTACCTCTGGGAGTCCAGAAAGGACTTGTAGATGTTATCTCAGGACAGCTGCTAACAAAGAATCAGGGAAGGACCAGAAAACGAATGAAAGCGAAATGTTTTCTCACTTTTCAAAAAGTGGGGCCAAAGGGGTAGATTCTGGAATCTGCTGACTGGTAAACTTGCTAGTAATCCCACGCAAAATTTTAGACCAGATTATTATATGGATGATTTGAGAACATTTAGAAAAGAAAGCGATCACTGGGAGCCAGCCTGGGTTTACCACAAACAGATCATTCCAGTTGAGCCTGGCATTTTTTTTGGCATGGAAGGCCAGAGAATGCCAATGTGCTTTTCCCAAAGGAGGCACTCAATTGCCTTGAATAGAGTGCGTGTCTCTGTTTCGATGAAGGGCTGGATGAAGTGGGGATATCTTCAGAACCAAAAGGAGAAATTCGAGCCAGAGGATCCTACAGTAGCAAATTTAGAGCTGATCAATCAGTCTTGACTACCTAAAGAATACTGATGAATACTGATGATCCGTGTCAGCCTGAAGGGAATTCCCCAGTGGTGTGTGTTCCTGTCCTGCTTCCCATTTTTTTTAACCCTTAACTTCTGTGTATTGGCTCCTTGGTGGAAGAGTGGTAAGGGTGGGCAATGGGGGTCAAGTGACTTGCCCAGGGTCACCCAGCTGGGAAGTGTCTGAGGCCGGATTTGAACCTAGGACCTCCCGTCTCTAGGCCTGACTCTCCATCCACTGAGCTACCCAGCTGCCCCTCTGCTTCCCATTTTTTCAGTGACTTGGTTGCAGATTCAGAAGGCATTCCCATTCAGTGGGCAGGTGACCCCAAACTGAGAGATGGAGAGCTATAGGGTGTGGGGCAGAATCAACTAGTGAAGAGAGACATTGACAAGTTGGAGCCCAGCCAGAGGAAGATGACTAGGATGGAAAGTGGAGATTGAGAGCTTGTTTTCAGATATGCGAAGGACGGATATATGGAAGAGAGATTCAACTTATTCTGCGGTACTCCAGAGGGCAGAAGTAGGGCCGGTGACTGGAAGTAACAAGAACATAGATTTTGGCTCAGTACAAGGAAGAGTTTTCTAATAATTATGACGAATGAATAATGGAATGGGTTGCCTTGTGGAGTAGTGAGGTCTCCATTCACGGGAAGTCTTTAGTCAGAGCCACTTATCATACTTGCTGTAAAGAGAATTCCTGAAACGAGACGAAGGTTCGACTAAAGGACCTCCAGGGTCCCATCCACTTCTGACATGCTCTGATTCTACCTGGAAAAAAAAATGATTGTTCCTACAGAAGATCCTATTCATTTTTTTTTTAATATGGCCTTCTATTTCTGACCCCGGCGTTCTTAATTGAAGATGAAAAACAAGTGATTTAGCAGAACTTCATCTTAACCTAAATGATTGTAAATGTGGAAAGAGCTTTCTTTTTTTTTAAAACCTAAAACATATAACCGAACTAAATGTCAGTGTCGAAGGTGTGGCTATTATGCAGAGAACAGAACAGGAAGTAGGAGACATCAGGCAAGGAAATTAATGAGGTTAAAGGCTTCAAGGCAGGCAAGGAGAGGACGGATGGGGAGTTCAACCAGCGCATGTGAATAATGGGTCAAGAGTGACTGGGGGGCACTAAATTCAGGGGATCCACCTGAAAGAAATGGACACAATCCATTTGAAGTTTCACACCGGGGCCCGGCAAACCAAGGGATTCCATTTAAGTCATTGCCAAGTCACTGATGTTGCCGTTAGGCCGCGCCTGGGTCCCAAGGCCACTTCCGAGGAGGCCCGAACCCAGCTCTTTTTGCACAGCCTCTTTCCAGAGTGCTTGGGGATGTTTCCGATCCGCCAGCTGCCTTCCATTCTTGGACCTCTGATGGGCCGAGCAGGAAATCAGGGGGTGTGTTGAGCATTTCGAAAAAAGGCAGAACCTGAACACGCCTGATTTGAAAATCCACGCCGCTCTAGGACTCTGGCTTTGCAGTCGGCACATCCCACGTGTGTACGTGTGTGTCCATTTTAACGTCTAGGCATTAGAATGTGTATGTGTGCGTGCGTGCATGTACCTGCAGCGCAGTGTCCCTGGTGAAGAGTCTAGAAGGCGTTGTTGTAGGTCAGTTCTACAATATGGTAATTTGTTGTCGCTTGGAGGAAGGCTCAATTATTCCTCTCAAAATATTACCCCGTGCAAAGGTTACCGAAGGAGGGCCTGTGAAGATTGCATGATGCTTGAAACTCGGGGAAATTAGGAAGAGTGGATCTGCAATCACTAACGCTGAAAAAAGCCCCACTGGCTCTGATTAGTCCATTTTCTTCAAATCATCCCCTGTGATGCCAGAATGCGAGCAAAGGACAGGAGGCACTCATGTGTTCACTCTGTCCTGATGTGGCCAGACAATACCCAAGTGGTATTTTACAAACAAGGCCCCGGACAAATGCGTCCCTGTTGAAATGATGAGCATACACTGATTACAAAACACCACCTTGCCGCCTGTCAAGTCCTTAGAGGAACAGTGCAATCAGGGCTCTTTGGTACTAATAGGGAGAAAATCTGGGAAGTGCTTTTGCTATTCAGAAACTACATTTGATTAGGGACTGTGGCATCATGGCTTCAGAACTCTCTAGAGTAGGAAAGGGCAAACTGAGACGAGCACATTCAACCTCATTTTGTGATGTAGTGTGTTTCGCCCAAGGTTATCCATCCAAAGAATGAGTGGCTTGGCGACAGTTGGATTTGAACCCAAGGCCTCAAACGGTAAAACCAATATGCATTCCATCGAACGAGGGATAGAACTTTGGGGGTGTCATTCCCTCCGCCACCTCTGTATTCCAAAACGTAATATTTGGGACGTAGCTAAGAAGGGAAAACGCAGCAGAATGTAGTTCATCTCATAATTGGATACTAGGTAAATGAACAATTTCTTTTACCACCTGTCTCTCTGCCCTCATGCTGCCCCCTGACTCCTGGGCCAACCTTACTTCGGAGTCCCATCTGGTTTTACTCTTCTATCTAGCACAGTTGGGTTTTTTTTTGCCTATTCTCTGACAGCTTGATCTCTTCTCATAAATTCTTATTAATTGGTTAATGGCCGTTAATGGGACCCTATTTTCAATTTAGCATGGACCTTGGCAAATGTTAGAGAAGTTGCAGAAAAATTGGGACACTAATGCACTGTTGGTAGAGTTGCGAACGGATCCAACCATTCTGGAGAGCAATTTGGAACCCTGCCCAAAGGGCTGTGAAACTGCATACCTTTTGCTCCAGAAATACTACTACTAGAGGGGGTTTTTCCAAAGGAAGAGGACCAATCTGTATACAAATATTTTTAGCGGTTCTTTTTTTGTGGTGGCAAAGAATAAGGTATGCTCATCAATTGGGGAGTGGCTGAACAATCTGTGATCGATGATTGTGATGGAATATTGACGTGCTATGAGAAACAATGAGCAGGACATTTCAGAAAAACCTGGAAAGATTTACATGAACTGATGCAAAGTGAAGTGAATAGAATCAGGAGAGCATCATGCACAGACAGAGATAGTGTGTGACGATCAACTGTGAATAATTTAGCTACTCTCAGCAATACAATGATCCAAGACAGTCCTGAAGGACTTATGATGAAAATGTTATTCATTTCTAGAGAAAGAACTCATAAAGGCTGGATGCAGATTGAAGCAGAATTTTTTTAAACTTAAGTAAAGTTTATTATTATTCTTGGGAGTTTTTTTTGGTCTGTTTTCTTTTGCAACATGTTTTGCCTGACTGCACATGTACAATCTATATCAAATTACTTGTCTTCTCAAGGAGTGGGGTGGGGAGGGAGGGAAGGAGAGAATATGAGACTCAAAAAATGTTTTATAGAATGTTAAAAACTTTTTTAATATGTAACTGAGAAAAAATGAAATTAAAAATGTTAAAAAATATTATCACAGACCATCAAAAGGCAACTAACTACTTAACCCAAAGGAATTCTAGAATGGAGTGAACTTCAGACATCTTAGAATCCTGCTGAGGGACATGGAGGCAGAAATACTTTTCCAGACCTACTAGAAATCACATAGTTTAGGCAGCTACCTACTCAACCTAGTTTGGAGAGGTAGCCTGGTATAGGAGAAAGTAAAAAGTATTGAGAATCTGGAAGCTTTGAGACTGGTCTCAGTTCTTCTAATCACTGGTGGCATGACCTTGGAGAAGTCACCTTATCCCATTGATGGGCAAACTACTGCAGACCCCCTGAAATGTTCCATCCAGCTGCGGGACATTATTCCTAAACTGAAAAATACAATGAGTACGATACGATGCAATGAAACTTTGAAAGAATTGCCTTAGAAACAGACTGACAGATGAGCATTTCCTTTCCTTTGGCCCCCTCCTTAAAAAGGTTGCCCATCACTACTTTATCCTAATGAGCTTTTGCTTTTTCCTCTGTTCAATGAGGGAACTGGCGTTGCTGATCTTTACATTCACCCCTAAAATGAGGACAAGAGGTGGTTGTGGGGGGCAGATTTACTAAGCAGGAAAGAATTTCTTCCCTTCTTCTCCCCACCAGAATTTTTCTCCATGTAGACTTAGTAGATAATCTCGGGCAACTCACTTGACTTCTGATGCAGGGATTATATATAGTCCATAAAGAGTGATTGAAGCTTTAGGACGAATGGGACAGAATTATAGAAGACAAACATGGTATTTTTCCAAAGCATAATCTAAGCCTCCAAATAAGGAAGTAAACAGTGGAGAAGGCCATCTAGGCCATCATTCTTTTCCCAGAATGGTTGACCTTGATTCAGTATTGTTACTTTGTCACAGACAATACCTCTTGCTCTGTCCCTGTCTCCTCCCCACAACTACACACACGTATACACACAAGAAAGGCCAGGCCCACTCATTCTTTTGCCTAATTGCTGCTGTTCTCTGGAATTTCCTCCGAACTCTCTGCCTTTTTGCATGGAGTGGTTCTGCTCTGTTTATTTACTTCTCAGTGTCTAATTTTAGACTCGATCCCTGGAGACTTTGAAACCCTCTGCACATTGTATTCGAACCACTTTTGTGATCCTTTCCATGACTTGAGATTCCTCCATTAACTGTTCATGAAGTGTCCTGTTTTCTGATGAAAACATATGTATTGGTCCAAATTCTCACCATAGATCTATGGGAAAATTGCTAAAATGTGATGTGGCCTCATTTTCTCCTAACCTTTCCCCGAACCCAAGCTTGACTTGGTGACATCCAGGGCATTCCCTTTTCCAAGGCTTTACAAACTCGCTGAAGATGAGGATCAGTGGGAGGAAAACTCATTTGGCTGCTCACAGACCAGAGGCTGATGGCCTACCGTGTTTGGGTTAGTGCAGGACTGACTCCCCAAATGTCCCCCACAATCAGTGTTGGAAGAGAGACCATTTAGCATAACCTCCCCAGGAATTCCCTCTACAAAGTTCCAGAAAAGAGGTCTTCAAGGCTACCCTTGTAGAGCTTCAGTGAACTGGAACCGATCCGTCTTTCTGAGCCACTGAGGGTGGAGGGCAGGAGTGGGGAGCTCTAATTATTAGGAAGTTTTTCCTCATAGCAAAACTCAGTAGGCTTCTCTGTAACAACTACCCATTGCCTCTAGCTCTTCCCTCTGGGGCCAGGTCAGAAAATCCTCATCCCTCATCCCCATGACTTTCCTTCTCATAGCTGAAGATAGCTGTCATGTCCTCTCTCGGATTCTTCTTCTCTAAATTCTCTAATGTCTTTGATTTCTTCAACTATTGCTTCTATGGACATGGTCTCAAGTCCTCTTGTCCCTGTGGCTTCCTGCTTCTGGCAGTTCTGCCATTGAAAGCGACCACAATGCCCGTTTTAACAGAATGTTCAACTGTGCACTTCAGATGTCTCCCTCTTGGTCTTTGCTCTGCAGCTCCTGGGACCTTGTGCCAGTCGCTCAGCTGGGCATTTCCTAGAGTCCTGTTGCTAAAGAAGGTGAATGGCTTTCTCCCCAGAAGGATGAGAAACACATCTCAAAAGCCTGAGAAAAGGATAGAGGAGAATCAATACTAGCTGAGAATCCCTTGAACCTTCTTAACCCGGGAGCCACAAGTTGGCTTTGCTTTTTTTTTCCAATATTTTGATGACTATATTTCAATACAATTTGGGTTTCTGTTGTCATCGTTTATATTTTATCTTAGAGCTTCATTCCTGACTCTCTGGACTTCTTTCTCCAATATAACCCAGCAGTCTTCTCCCCCTGGAACATCAGTCTTCCCTGTGGCTCCTTCTGATTGGCCAGTTCCTCACTAAAGAGCCATTTTAATGGGTCATCCATGCCTTCTATTTCTCTTTCCCTACCTCCAGTGCTCCATGTCCCTCCCCTTCTTGGCTTTTTATGCTTTGTCTTTCCACACTTGAATGTAAGTTCCCTGAGGGCAGAGGCCGTCCTTTTTGCTTGAATTTATTACCAGCACTTAGCAGTAAATTCGTAATAAATGCTTGTTGGCTTATTGACTTTATGCTTTTAAAAGCATTGTTTTGAGAAGGGGCAGGGCTTTTACCAAACTGCTCCAGGGGAACATAATGCAACAAAGGATAAGACTTCCATTGCTTTAGGATCTCATTTTCTTGGAGTGGAGATGGAGAGGGATCTTGGGTTTTCCATGCCCTTTGGAATCATTCCTGATTTGGGCAGTGGCATAAATAGAATTTCCTTAGGAAACCTGCCCTTTTAACAGTGTCCTTTGAGCCATCTCCAAGGAGAACATAAAAGATGCCATTGCTTCCATTTCCACCATCCCTTGATTTTTTGATTCTTTGGTGTCCTAAGAGATTACAATCCTTTTTGAGCTTGATCAAATCTACAGGTGCTGACTAAATCTGACTCACAGAAAGCAAAGGGCTTATTGTACATGGGGAAGACCATATGTAGAGGAATTCTGGCAAGACAAGGTTGGAGTCCTCCCCTCTCTGCATTTCCACTTCTAGCCTCTCAGCCACCTCTGCTCCTAATTTATTGCTAATGCAGATGCTGCTGGCTGTTATCTATTGACCTCCCCTTTCAGCTCTCCCTCCTCTCCAGGACACTCTCTTTCCTTCCTCAGGGAGTTCAGTGCCTGGCTCACAGTCTTTCTCTCCTCCCCAAGTTCTGCCCTCATATTAGGGGACTTCAATATACATACTGATGCCTCTTCAAATATTTCAACTTCCCAGTTCTTAAATCTACTAATTCCCCATGACCTCTTTCTACTCTCTGTCCTTGTTACAGAGATGGCCATGCTTTCCATCCCCTTTAAGGGTTCTATTTCTTTAAAAGATGGATCTTTCCATCCCCTTTAAGGGTTCTATATCTTTAAAAGATGGATCTTTCCATGCTCTTTAAGGGTTCTATTTCTTTAAAAGATGGATCTTTCCATCCCCTTTAAGGGTTCTATATCTTTAAAAGATGGATCTTTCCATTCCCTTTAAGGGTTCTATTTCTTTAAAAGATGGATCTTTCCATCCCCTTTAAGGGTTCTATATCTTTAAAAGATGGATCTTTCCATCCCCTTTAAGAGTTCTATTTCTTTAAAAGATGGATCTTTCCATCCCCTTTAAGGGTTCTATATCTTTAAAAGATGGATCTTTCCATTCTCTTTAAGAGTTCTATTTCTTTAAAAGATGGATCTTTCCATCCCCTTTAAGGGTTCTATTTCTTTCTTCTTGAATTTGGAAATTCTCTTATCTCATCATAATCTTTTCTCATTCTTGCTTCCCCTTTGCTTTACAAATCCTCCTCCTTTTCTTCATCCTGTGTCCCCTAATCCATCCATCCTTCAGTTATTTCTCAGGCAACTCCTCCTGTGCTGTCGCTCTTCCCCTATCTTAACCCCTTTGTGAACAATCTCAATTCCATATTGTCCTTCAGCCTTGAACCACTTGTCTCTCTGTCCTATCGCTGATCATACCTTGCCACCCTCTAACCTTGGATTACTCTTACTATCTACCTCCTTCAGTCTTATTCTTGTGCTGCGAAATAGCACTGAACAAAATCACCAAAGCTTACTGACAAAGTTGGCTACAAATTTGATGTTATCTGACTTCAAATGCGCCAACGTTATGGCAAGGCAGGCATTCTGTTGCTCCCTAATTGATATGATATCCCTCCCTGCTCAGTGACTCTCCAAAATGTTTTTGTTTCTCAAGTTTCTTATAGCATCTACTCCCCACCCTGACTCTTTCAGCTGAAGACTTTGTCTCATTCTTTACCAGAAATAATATATCAAGAACTCTTCCTCTGCCTTCTCCTATCATGCCATTCAGATACATCACTCCAGTATCTTTCCTCTAGCCTTGAAAGGCGAAATAGCTTTTCTCCCTATCAACGTTTACTGCTCTGCATGTGTCCTTGGTACTCTTCTCTCCCATCTTCTCTAGAAGATTGTCCCAACTATCTTCCCTCATCTCCCTTCCTTTCAATCTTTCCCTATCTGCTGCCTACAAAGATTTCCATATCTACCCTTTCTTTAAAACAATTCACTTGGACCTATCATCCCTATTACTTACTGTCTTCTCCTTGATACTCCTGGTTTTTGTGACACCGCTCTCACCTGGTTCCCCTCCTACCTGTCTGATCATTTATTTTCAGCCTCCTTTGCTGGATCTTCACCTAAAGGGCTCTGTCCTGGACCCCCGTCTCTTCTCCCTTCATACAATTTCCCTCAGTGATCTCCTCAGCTCCTAATGGATTCACCGATCTTCTCTATGCTGATGATTCTCAAATCTAAGTATCCATCTCAAACATCTCTGATGACTTCCAGGCTTCCTTCTCCAGCTGCCTATTAGGCACCTCAAATTGGATATCCTTTTGTCATTTCAACCTCAATACACTCAAAACTGAACCTACTGCCTTTTCTCCAAAACCTTCCTCTTCGAACATGCCGGTTACTACTGTCAAAGGCACCATTGCCTTCCTGAGCAGCCTGGCTTGAACCCTTGACCTTGATTTCATTCTCACCCCATATATCCAGTCTATCATCAAATCTAATTTCTACCTTGAAGACATCTCCTATGTGTCTTCTCTCCACTCATGTAGTCACCTTCCTGGCCCAGGCTCTCCTATCACCTCTCACCTAGACTAGGACAAAAGCCTTCTTACTGGTCTCCCTTAAGTATCTCTCTACTGCATCCCGTCCTTCACTAAGCGGCCAACCAAAGTAGTTTTTCTGAAGTGTAGACCTCACGATGTCACCCCTGCTCATTAGTGACCTCCTATTGCCTCCAGGATCAAATATAAAATTCCGCATTTGGCATTCAAAGCCCTTCCCAACCTTCCTAACTTTCCAACACTTTACTCTCCTCTATACACTGTAGGATCCAGCTCCACCGGCCCACTTGAATTATCTTGAACACACCCCTGTGGGTTTTTGCCCTTCCTGGAACGTATGCCTCCTCGCTTCCACATCTTGCTTTCTTTGGATGCCATCGAAACTCAGATCATCATCCCACATTATTTTATATACATATATATATATACATATATATATATATATATTTAATATATTACTAACAAAGCCCTAAACGTAGAGATAGAAATAGAGACTCCATTTAAATTAACTCCATTTAAAATAACCACACGCAGACTAAAATACCTAGCAGTGTAGCTGCCAAAACAAACTAGGAACTACATGAACATAATTATGAAACACTTTTTGTGCAAATAAAGTCAGGTCCAAATAATTGGAGAAATATTAATTGTTCACGGATAGATAGAGTATAATTAAAATGACAGGCCTACCTAAACTAATCTACTATTCAATGACATCCCAATTAAATTACCAAAAAATTATTTTATTGAGCTAGAAAAAATAATAACAGAATTCATTTCGAAGAACAAACGATCAAGAATTTCAAAAGAATTCATGAAAAAAATGTAAAACAATGAGGGATGGCAGTACTGGATTTTAAATTGTATTATCAAAACTGTCTGGTACTAAGAGACAGAGAGGGAGAGCCGTGAAACAGGACAGACATACAGCAGAGGGTAGTAAAAGATTATAGTGACCGTGTATTTGACAAAAACATGGATTTAGGTTTTGGGAATAAGAAATCATCATTTGGTAAAAATAGGAAAGTCATTTGGCAGAAACTAGATATAGGCCAATTTCTTATACCATTCACTAAGACAAGATAGAACAATAGGAAATGATACCTATCAGATTTCTGGATAGGAGAGGAATTTCTGAGTCAACAAGAGATGGAGAGCATTGTGAAAGGTAAAATAGATAATTCTGAGCACATTAAGTGGGAAAGTTTTGTACAAATAAAACAAATGTTGCCAAAGTTAGAAGGAAAGAGGCAATTTGAGAAGAAAATTTTATAGAAAGCTTCTTAGATAGAGGCCTCGTATCTAAAATATAGAGAGAGGAGCAGCTGGGTAGCTCAGTGGATTGAGAGCCAGGCCTAGAGATGGGAGGTCCTGGGTTCAAATCCGGCCTCAGACACTTCCCAGCTGTGTGACCCTGGGCAAGTCACTTGACCCCCATTGCCCACCCTTACCACTCTTCCACCTAGGAGCCAATACACAGAAGTTAAGGGTTTAAAAATGCAAAAAAAAATAAAATAAAATATATAGAGAACTTTGTCAAATTTATGGGAATGAGAGCCATCTCCCAACTGATAAATGGGCAAAATAATCTGACCAGATTTAGGAAAATCTGAACAATATATGAATAAAGAAATCAAAGCCACATATGGGTATAGGAAAAAATGCTCTAAATCACTACTGGTTAGAGAAGTGCAAATCAAAATAATTCTAAGACAACATGTCATACCTACCAGATGGACTAAAGTGACAATTGTTGGAGGGGATGTGGAAAAGAGGGGACACTAATGCACTGTTTGTGGAGCTATGAATATAGTGGGCCAACCATTTTGGAGAGCAATTTGGAATCATACCGAGAGAGTTTTAAAGCTGTGAATGCCCTTAGTATTGTTGGGTTTGTTTCCGAAGGAGATCAGAGAAAAAGGAAGAGAATTCGCATGTTCCAAAATATTTATAGCAGCTCTCTTTGTGGTGGCGAAGAACTGGTAGTTGAGGAGGGCTGCCCATCAATGGAGGAATGGCTGAACAAATTGGAGTATATGATTGTGATGGAACACTACTGTGCCATAAGAAACTATGGGCGGGCTAATTTTAAAACAATGTGGAAAGAACTACAGGGGATAATGAATGGAGAAATGAATAGAACCAAGAGAACATCATACATAGCTACAGATATAATACTTGAAGAGTAAATTGTGAATGTCGCCTTCTGAGATTGAACTGAAAAATGGAAACATGAAAGACAGAAATTTTATATATGTATACATAGATCCTGGATGATGCCTTCTATGATGTGGAGAGGGGAGGGAGGGGCAGAGTTACTTTAAAAAAAGTATACAAAGCATAAATTGAGCCTCTTGATAATTCAGTAACAGGTATTATTAGTAAGGTGAAACTGTGGATAAAGTACTGAGCCTGAAGTCAGGAAGACCTGAATTCAAATCCAGCCTCAAAAGCTTGCCAGCTTTGTGACCCTGGGAAAATCATTTTGCCTCAATTTGCCTAGGTTTCCCCAAGTGTAATAATGGCATTCACCTCACAGAGATGTTGTTAGGATCAAAGGAGATAATGCTTGTAGTTAGCAAAGTACCTAGCACATAGTAGGTGCCATATAAATGCTAGCTATTAAGAGGCAACAACAACAACAATAATAAAGATGAGGAAATTGGAGCTTATAGAGATTAAATAACTTGCCTGGAGACCCAGCTAATCCGTATTTGAGATGGGATTTGAACTAGAGGTATCACTCTATCTGCTACCTGCCATTTTCTCTGGGAAAGTTGAATGTTAGACTTGGGAAGGACTTCAGAGCTCATCTAATCCCTCCCTCCACTCATCTTATGAATCAGAGCCTTCTTATGGGGCAGGGGGGGCGTCTTTCTTGGTCTTAGAGGGCTGGAAAAGTTAGTCTGGTCAGAGGTAGTGATGGAAAGGCATTGGAAGCCCCAGGGAAGAATTCAGAGGGAGGCCTCTGACTTCCGGTCCTATTAAGCAGCCCCTTTATTCTCAGTTGGAGACTAAAAAAAAAGCCTCTGATCATCAATTGGGGAATGACTGGATAAATTATGGTCATGTGAGCCGATTACTGTTGTCATATAAGAAATGATGAAAGGGACGGTTTTCAAGACTTCTTTTCCACGGATGCAGAGTAAAGTGAACCGAAGCAGGCAGCAGTGTAAATAAGAACAACCACACAGTAAAGGCAAACACGTTTGAAAGCTTTAAGAACTCTCATCAGTGAGTGGCCAAGTACGATTGCAGAGGACTGATGATGATACAGGAGCTAGTTTGTCGGTGGATTGAGTGCTGAGCATGGAGTCAGGAAGAACCGAATTCAAATTTGGCTTCAGACACTTACTAGCTTTGTGACCCTGAGGCAGTCATTTCTGAGAATCAAATGAAATAATATCTGTAAAGCATTTAGCACGGCGCATGGTATAGAATGGGCCTTAAATAGATGGTTATTTTCTCCCTTCCTGACAGAGCATGGATAGTGCAAGCTTCCAAATGGGACTCCTATTTCTTGACATGACCAATGGGAAAACTGGTTTTGTTTGACTACATATTTGCTACAAGTGTCATTTGGGGTTTTTTTTCCTTTTTTATTGCAAGGATTTGCAGATCCGGGGAGGCTAGGGCTGAGAATAAATACTTATTTAATTGAGAATATTAAAAAAGCCTCCTGAATCCCCAGCTTCTGTAAGGAAGCCTTTCCCAGGCTTCCTAGGTGCTCTAGTGCCTTCCGCTCTCAGATTATCTTTCGTATCTGTTGACTCTGTCTTGTATCTCCCTAGATATTTATATGTTGTCTGCCTCTGTTCAAATATGACTCTGAGAAAGAACTGTGGGAGCAGAAACGCAGAAGAAAAACAATTGCTTGATCACATGGGTCGATGGGGATAGGACTGGGGATGATGACTTTAAATCATCACTCTATTGCGCATATTAATAATAGGGAAATGGGTTTTTTTTAAACCCTCACCTTCCATCTTGGAGTCAGTACTGTGTATTGGCTCCAAGGCAGAAGAGTGGTAAGGGCTAGGCAGTGGGGGTTAAGTGACTTGCCCAGGGTCACACAGCTAGGAAGTGTCTGAGGCCAGATTTGAACCTAGGACCTCCCGTCTCTAGGCCTGGCTCTCAGTCCACTGAGCTACCCAGCTGCCCCCTGGGAAATGGGTTTTGAACAATGATACATGTAAATCCCAATGGAATTGTTTGCTGACTCTGGGAGGGGAGTGGTGGGAGGAGGGGAGGGAAAGACATGGATCATGTAACCATGGAAAAATATTCTAAATTAATTAATCTAAATTAATAAAAAAATATGACTGAGTATAGGGACTATTTTTGCCCTCCTCATATCCCCAGCACGTACAGAGGGCCTGGCTCATTGTTAGTGTTTAATAAATGCTTGATGACTAACTGACATGATGAGAAGACATGGAGGAGCGGTGATCTGTACTCTTGGAAGGAATGTCTACATGGATGAAGTAGGAAGTCCATTGAAAAAAGTCCATGTTCAAGCACATACCTGAGAGTTTTGGCTATTGGCTCAGATTCTCATGGCTGTAACGACATAAAAGTCAAGGAGACAAGCAATAAGGAAATTTAGATAAGTGAATAGAGCCTTGGATTTGGAGTCAGGAAGACTTGAGTGCGAATCCAGCCTCAGACATTAGCATTGTGTCCGTACACAAGTCACTTTTCAGCCTCAGTGTCCTTATTCGTAAAATGGGGATAATAATAGTGCCTACTTCAAATAACTCTCTTAAGGATCAGATGAGATAACATGTGCAGAGTGTTTTGTAAAACTTTAATATTGTTGTTTTTCAGTCTTGTCCAACCTTTCATTGACCCCATTTGGGTTTTCTTTTTTTTTTAAACCCTTAACTTCTGTGTATTGGCTTATAGGCGGAAGAGTGGTAAGGGTGGGCAATGGGGGGTCAAGTGACTTGCCCAGGGTCACACAGCTGAGAAGTGTCTGAGGCCAGATTTGAACCTAGGACCTCCCTTCTCTAGGCCTGGCTCTCAATCCACTGAGCTACTCAGCTGCCCCCCATTTGGGGTTTTCTTAGCCCAGATACTGGAGTGGTTCAATATTTCCTTCTCCAGCTCATTTTCCAAATGAGGAAATTGAGGCAAACAGGGTGAAGCGACTTGCCCAGGGTCACATAGCTAGTAAGTATCTAAGGCGGAATTTGAACTCTGGTCTTACTGGCTTTAGGCTTTAAACATACCACCTTCCTTTGTTATAATATTATTGCTATTATTACCAACATAGTATTATTATTTTTATTAAGTGAGAGGGAAGCTGACTCCATTTAGGAGAGAGTGCGTTAGACTAAACCCTAAGGCATTAGTTATCCTTCCCTGTGGCTTCAGTGGAACACGTGTGGCCCAACGTGGACGTTTGTTATGGGAATGGGAAACAGATGCCCAGTTCTTTGCCCATGTAAGGATTTCTAAGCATTTACTTCACTGGAGGGATCCCATAGCTTCCAGCTCCTTGTAGCTAAGAGAAGGCCGGAGTATTCTTCTTGAAGCCTGCTAGATGAGTACTCGGGTGCCAGTGTGGCCTCTCAGTGGCCCGTGCCCTCTCCTGCTCAGAGTGCTCACCACCAGATTGGCGGGGCCGAAAAAGGGTGAGAAATGAAACCAAAATCAAGGTGTGATGCTGAGAGCGGCTGCTTGGCCTCGGTGCTCTTTCCTACCAATAAAAGGGGCATCTTTGAATGGTTCCTCTGGAACACACAGGAACGTCTCAGGGTGAGTCAAACGGGTGACGTGTGCCCCCCTCCCGCCCCTTTACAGTCATAGCTTCTCCTTGCCGTGAGCAGGGATTATTCCTTCAGTCACCCACAGAGATGACCTTGTCTTTGAACGCTGGAGGGTTCAAACGCCAGTGATGTGAGCCTCACCTTCATGAAGCAGAAGCCCCACTCCCAGCATAGTGAACTCCTGCTCACGTAGACTCGGGCCCCCATCTTTGAAGGCCAGTGAGCGGCCTCTGGAGCCTGTCTGGGTGGCGGGGGGGACCCAGAAGTCAGTTCGAGGAGGGACACTTTTCTATCCCTTTTCCCTTCCTTTTACAGTCACAGGATCAGCCACCTAGAGCCAGAAGGCACCTGAGAGGCCATCCAGTCCAGCCCCCCCCCCCGTTTTACTTACCAATCAGGAGGAAACTGGGGCCCGGGGAGATGAGCTGTTACCAGAAGGGCTCAGATCTTGAGTGAAGAAGCCTCAATATGTCCACTAAATAATTTGTTTTCTCTCGTAAGTTACCCATTAACTGCAAAGCACCCTTTTAGAGGTGGTGGAGCTCAATAACGGACACTTTGGGCTTGGAGGCAAGAAGCCATCATTTATAAGAGCGCCTACTATGTGTCGTGTCTTGGAAAAACGAGGAAAACAAACAATCCCAGCCTGCCCCCAAGCGGCTTACATTCTATGGGGGGGGGGGGAGCGAGAATATATGGAAAGAACTATATGTAAACTATTTAGGAGGTGATATCTGGGGAAAGGCCTTAGCAACTAGGGAAGAACCAGAAGAGGCTTCAGGGAGGAGCTGCTGGTTGACCTGAGCTTTGAAGGTTTAAATGAGCTAGAAGGAGGGGCAGCCAGGGGGCTCAACAGATAGGGTGCCAGGCCTGGAGAGGAACTTCTGGATGTAGATCTGGCCTCAGGATACTTCCTAGCTGTGTGGCCCTGGACAAGTCATTTAACCCCCATCGTCCAATCCTTACGGCTCTTTTGTTTTGGAACCAATACATAGGGTTGATGGTAAGGGTTTAAAAAAAAGCAAAGGAAGGGAAGAGGGCATCCTAGGCATTACATCAGATGGGAGGAGGAGAAAGAGGGCCGTTTTGGCTAGACTCAGACTGTCTGATGGAGGAAAATGAGTCCAGGTGAAGCTGGGCAAGTGAACCCACTGGAGTGAAAGCTGGGAAGAGGCCTGGGGTGGGGGCGGGGCTGAATTCTGTTTTGGACATGTTGATTTGGAGATAGACACCTGGGCGGTGCCATGTTTGAAGCAGCCACTCAGCAACTGATGATGCAGGGCTGGAACTTGGGGTGAGAAACTAGGGCTGGCTCTTGAGATCTGCACAGAGAGGATGATTAAGCCTATGAGGGCTCATGAGGTCACTGAGAGGGACAGAGAGACCAACAGAGACAGAGAGACAGAGCCAGGGAGAGAGACAGAGACAGAGACACAAAGTGGGAGACAGAGAGACAGAGACAGGGAGAGATACAGAGAGACAAAGGGAGAGACAGAGCCAGGGAGAGAGACAGAGACAGAGAGACAAAGGGAGAGAGACAGAGAGACAGAGACAGGGAGAGAGACAGAGAGACAAAGGGAGAGACAGAGCCAGGGAGAGAGACAAAGTGGGAGACAGAGATAGGGAGAGAGACAGAGACAGAGAGACAAAGGGAGAGAGACAGAGAGACAGAGACAGGGAAAGACACAGGGAGAGAGACAGAGACAGGGAGAGAAACAGAGACAGAGAGACAAAATAGGAGACAGAGAGAGACAGGGAAAGAGACAGGGAGAGACAGAGAGACAGAGACAGACATGGACAGAGAGAAAGAGAGAGAGACAGAGGGAGGGGGGCAGGAAGGGAAAGAAAAAGGGAAAGGGGGGGCAGCTGGGTAGCTCAGTGGATTGAGAGCCAGGCCTAGAGACGGGAGGTCCTAGGTTCAAATCTGGCCTCAGACACTTCCCAGCTGGGTGACCCTGGGCAAGTCCCTTGACCCCCATTGCCTACCCTTACCACTCTTCCACCTATAAGTCAATACACAGAAGTTAAGGGTTTAAAATAAAAAAAAAATTAAAAAAAAAAGGGAAAGGGAAAAGGAAAGGGAGAGGGAGGAAAAGAAGACCCAGGCTAGAACTATGGGGTCCATCTCCACTTATTAGAAGTCAGGATAGGAATGATGAACAAGCAAAGAAGTTGGAGAGAAAGAACAGTTTGGTGGGAGGAGAACCAGGGCAGAGAGAGACTATCCAGTAAGACCTTGATTCAAATCCTGCCATAGACACAGAGTTTGCCACCTTAGGCAAGTAAGGTTTGATCTTTCAGTCTTTTCCTCTGTAAAATGGGAATAATAATATCTCACAAAGAAAGATAATGCATTTAAGGCCAAGTTAAAGCCCAATTCCCACATAAACAGAAGTTATCGTTCTGTAGGAATTTACCCATGAAGTATCTAAGTTTGGGGACTGATAAGATATTTGCTGCCTGAAGAACTTCCCTCCCTCTGATAACTGGCTGCTCTTCAAGCATTAGTGCCTAGATTGTGTGCTTGCCTTCACCTCTCTTTATCAGCCCTTTACTTCCTAATGGGTGGAAAGGGGAGGAGAATCCACTTTATATAGGGCCTACTATGTGCTAAATGCTTTTACAAATACCTCACTTGATCCTCCCAACAGCCCTGTGCTAGGTGGGTGCAGTTATTATCACCACTTCACAGTTGAGGAAAAGGATTAACTCTTACCCAGGGTCACACAGCCAGCAAATGTTTACGTTTGAATTTGAACTCAGGCCTCCTGATTCCAGGCCCAGCAAGACCCTGGAGAGTTTGCCATTTTGCTGCTGGGGTCTACTGGCGGGGAGGGAGGAGGGACTGGTGGAAGCAGAGGTGGCCTTCAGCCTGCAGAGTCCTTCTCTGCTAAGCTGCCCTGGTTTTTCCTCTGCACCTTTAGGGGCTACGTCAAGCATAAAAAGAACTGGAGCAACAACGCTTCACCTTCTGTGACCTCGTTGGAGCTTGCATGCCCCTCCTGCAAAGTCAAAGTCAAAGGAGATAATATAGGAAAAGCCCTTTGCAAACCTTAAGGTGCTCCATGAAGAATAATTGTTTTACAAAGCTTTTTCTGCATTGTCCCATCGGAGCCATACACCCTCAATTACAGATAAGGAAACTGAGGCTAAGAGATTAGGTGACCTGCCCAGGGTCACATAGTGAGGAAGTTTCTGAGGCCAGATTTGACTCAAAGGCCTGCACTCTGCCTACTACACCAGCTAGTCGCCTCTAGGAACTGTAGCTATTATTAACATTGCTATGACTAGGGATGGCGAATAGGCCCAAGTTGTTATTGTTCTTCTTCTTATTATTATTTTAAACCCTTCACTTCTGTGTATTGGCTCCTAGGTGGCAGAGTGGTGAGGGTGGGCAATGGGGGTCAAGTGACTTGCCCAGGGTCACCCAGCTGGGAAGTGCCTGAGGCCGGATTTGAACCTAGGACCTCCCGTCTCTAGGCCTGGCTCTCCATCCACTGAGCTACCCAGCTGCCCCCTCTTCTTATTATTATTGACAACAACAATAAGGAGAGTAACAAGAGCAGAGTTGGTGTTGTCATTATTGATAATGATCTTTGGGATGAGATCTGAGTTATTATTATTATTATTATTATTATTATTATTATTATTATTATTATTATTATTATTATTATTATTATTAATAGGGACGGTGACTAGACCCAAGTTGTTGCTATTATCATTATTATTACTTCTGATGACTGGACCTGAGTTATTATTATTACTTCGAGGGATGGTGAGGGGAGCTGTGAGTTCGTCAGTGCCGGGAACTCTCAAAAGAGGAAACCCCTTTCCTAATGAAGGTTGGCATTTCCTGTGCCCTTTCTGGTCCTTGAGAGTTGCCTAGAGCCACGGCATGTTGGGACTCGTCAATCTGAACCTTTTTCTGGCTTCAGGGCCTACTCTCTGTCCCCTCTACCATCCAGTCTCTTAATGATCGCAGGAGGAGGAGGACTACTTTTTTGGTTAATGTATCAATGTCAGGTATTGGTTAAGAGTAATAACAACACTAAAACAGGGTGCGATTGTGTGAGTCAGTTTCATCCTCTGACCGTGAGCTCAGTGATACCAACGGCTGGAGCCAAGAGCTAAGGAGAGGGAAAGAGCTCTGCTGCTGGAAATGAAAAGAGGGTTTTCTGGGATGGGATCGTGAGGAGGCACCCCAGTGCACAGAGCTCCAGGCCTGGAGTAAGAAAGACCCGAGATCAAATCCTACCTCACGCACTTCCTAGCTGTGTGACCTTGTTGTGTAAGTCACTTTACCCCTGCCACAGTTTCCTCAACTCTAAAGGAAGGATAACTCCTGGGACTGTTGTGAAGATCACAAGATAATTGTAATATGATCAGCACGGTGCCCGGCACGTAGTTAGTGCTAGAGAAACATTGACTATTATTAGCTATGATTATGGGCCCATGTTACCATTCCCACGCGAATAGGAATTCAGCTGTAGGACCCTGTCCTGGTCCTGGCAGAACCTCAGTTATTGCCTCAGATCACTAATGACCTCTGGAGAGGTCTGCGCTCTCTCTCCCCACTTAAATAGCCAGCTCCTCGAGGGCAGGGAGCACGTGCTATCGTGGATCTTTGGCCCAGCGTACCTCGCCCAAGGAGGCATCTCATCCAGTCAATATTTATTAACTGATTAGTGGATTATATAAGGAGAAAAAGAAATTCAGCTCCGGAAAATTGGGCCAAGGGAAAATGGTGATGGAGGCAATGGGCAGCAGCCATGGCAGATCTCTGCTCAGTGCTTAGGCCGAGTCAAGGGTGGCCTGACCATGGAGACGATCCTTCTAGCTAAAGGAAAACCCTGGATGCAGCCGGGAACTCAAGCAAACTCTTTATCTGACTGGCAAGTAGGAAACTGTGTGGGTTTACAACTGGTAGTCTGGGGTCTAGTGGGTAATGGCATCCCTTGACTCATCCCTCCTTAAACTTCGGCGTGCTCCTCTCCTAGAGCTCATTAATGTTGGAGTGGCTCCTTTAAATGCGAAAGTTTGGTGAGTATTAACCCAGCTCTCAAAGTCAGGGTTCAATTAGTGCCTTCAATAATTATAAATATTATAAAAGAATTAGACCACACAAACACATTGAGTGGTTTGGAGCATGAGTTGGGGATAGGGGTCAGTACTAGAAAATAGTCGTGAACAGGGTTGGCCAACCATCCAGGAAATCCATCAGTCCAGGATAATTCTCATGATGGCCGAGGCACGGATTGGAATCCTCATTTCTTTCCAGGCTATAGTCCAGACTTTCTCTGCCAGGTCCCAGAAACTTCCTTATTCGGAAGCTCACTCACTGTGGCGTTGGAATTCCCACCTTGGAAGTATCCTCTGAGTGGATGGCTTCTCCATTTAAGGAAGTCACTTAGGCCACCTTGTCTCATTCTCTTCCAGATTGCACCGCAGACTAGCCCACCCCAACCCCAGTTTTTTGATATGTGTGTCGTCTTCCCCCATTAGACTGGAAGCTTCTTATTATAAAATATTTTGTTTTCCCAATTACTTGTAATAACAATTTTGATCATAAATTTTCTGAATTTCTGAATCATCTCCCTCCCTCCCTTCCCTCAACTTCCCCTGAGATAGTAAATAAGCAGTTTGATCTAGACCAGTGGTTGCCAAACTTTTTTGGCCTCCCGCCCCCTTTCCAGAAAAAATATTCCTTAGCCCCCTGGAAATTAATTTTTAAAAAAATTTTAATAGCAATTAATAGGAAAGATAAATGCACCTGTGGCCATCACCGCCTCCCTGGATCTTTGCAGCACCCACCAGGGGGCGGTAGTGCCCACTTTGGGAATCACTGATCTAGATTATACATCTATGGTTGTGCAAAACATATTTCCATACTGATCATTTTTATGAAAGGATATTCATATAAAACCAACCCCCCAAATGGAAACACATAAACTAAAGTGAAAAATAGTATGCTTCAGTCTACATTCAGATGCCATCAGTTCTTTCTCTGGAAATGGATTCTTTCTCATATGTCCCTCAGAATTGCCTTGGGTCATTGTATTGCTGATAATAGCTAAGTCATTCACAATTAATCGTCATACCATGTTGTAGTTGCTGTGTACATTGTTCTCTGGGTTCTGCTTATTTCACTCTGCATCAGTTCATGTAGGCCTTTCCAACTCTTTCTGCAATCATCCTGCTCATCATTTCTTATAGCACAACAGTATTCCATCATGTACCATAATGCGTTCAGCCATTCCCCAGTTGATGGACATCCTCCCAATTTCCAATTCTTTGTCACCACAAAAAGAGCTGCTATAAATATTTTTCTACAAATAGGTCCTTTCCTCCCCTTTTTTAAAAATCTCTTTGGGATACAGACCCAGTATTACTGGATCAAAGGGAATGCAGTTTTATAGCCCTTTGGGCATAATTCCAAATTGCCCTTTAGAATGGTTGGATCAGTTCACAACTCTACCAACAATGCATTAGTGTCCCAGTTTTGCCACATCCCCTCCAACATTTATTACTTTACTATCATATTAGCCACGCTTTTAAGTTTGAGGTGATATCTCAGAGCAATTTTAATTTTTCATTACTCTAATCAATAGTGATTTGGAACATTTTTTCATATGACTATAGATGGCTTTGATTTCATTTGAAAACTGCCTATTCATATACTTTGACCATTTGTCAATTGGGGATTGATTTGTATTCTTATAAACTTAGAATGGAAGCTTCTTGAGAAGAGAGACTTTTTCTTCCTAGTATTATTTGTATTCAAATACCTGGCACAAAATAGATGCTTAATAAATGCTCGTTGATTTGCTAATTGGATAGAGCTTCAAAAATAGGTTTCTGGGACTTGGTACCCTTCCTAGGGATTAAGGTGAGGATGGGTCACAACTGGTCTTTATTGCATGTTGTTGTGCTGGATTAGGAGTCAAGAAGAACTGGGTTCAAATCCTATGTCAAAACACTTACTCAGTATATGACCCTGAGTGAATTATTTTATCTTTCTTGACCTCAGTTTCCTCATCTGTAAAAATGGAAGGATTAGATGGCCTCTAAGGCCCCTTCCAACTGTAAATCTATGATTCTGTTAGACTTTAAGTTCCTTGAAAGCAAAGGACATGTCTTAGCTATGATCTAGGTTCTAATCCTTTCACAAAGACTGTGTGACTCTGAGCAGACCATTTAGCCTTTTTGAGTCTCACTTTACTCATCTGCAAAATGGACTAATAATAGCTCCCCTCTTATAGAATTACCATAGGGCTCAGTGAGATAATAAACATAAAGCACTTTGCAAACGTGAAAGTAGTATGTAAACGTGATCCCTTTCGAGAAATACAGGTATTCATTGCCCTTAGCTAGGGGCTGGACATACAAAAATGAGGAGAGAAGAGTGACCCTGCAGTGCAGGCATTCCACTGGTGAGAAGACCATTTCTACCGAAGATCTGCCTGATGGGGATTGCCATCCCTTTTTTAGTCTAGAGCAGCGGTTCCCAAACTTTTTTGGCCTGCCGCCCCCTTTCCAGAAAAAAAATATTACTTAGCCCCCTGGAAATTAGTTTTTTTTTTAAATTTTAATTATTTTTTAAAAATTTTAATAGCAATTCATAGGACAGATAAATGCACCTGTGGCCATCACCGCTACCTTGATCGCTGCAGCACCCACCGGGGGGCGGTAGCGCCCACTTTGGGAATCACTGCTCTAGTGCCTGCTCAGGTAGGGAAGAGACCCAGGGCTCTGTCTACACACTGAAACCAGCTTAAAAGAAAGAGAAGGAAAGCATATGCCTTTATTCAGAGAGCACCCTTCATTTGACAAAGTTCAGGCTTTTTTGAAAAGCACAGGAAATGCTTGCTATTTGATTGAATTCAGTTCAAGAAGTATTAATTGCTGGTTTTTCCTTGGAGGCCCCATGTGATTCTTTGGTCTTGCTTTTCCCCTGCAAAGGTTGCGTGTCTCTTTCCAGGACAGTATAGTCTCTAGAGGCCCCCCCGCCCCCCGCCCCGGTCCCCTCGGCTCCCCGGTGGATGACTTACTGCCCTGATTTCATCGAGGAAGGTTAATTTCCAGGTGTGATGATTTTGTTCATTAAGCCAAACTGTCTACATTTCCTGCAGTGTATTAAATCTACATATTAATTTAGCCAGATTAACCAAAACCCTGATTACATCTGGGAACTGGTGGATTTCCCCAGCCAATGCTTCATAAAAGGGCTGCCGTGTTTAGCAGAGTTGAGCAAATGTCTGAAGAACACCCAAGGGAGGAGAGGGGTGAGAGAAAACCTTGGTCAAGGGCTGCGAGAGGGACGTACGCGGCCTGTTTGGTTACTTCCGTCCAAGGCAAGCCTTTCATTTCTCCGGTTCCTTCATTCTTTTCTCTTTTTTAAATACGGAATTGCAGCTCGCAGGTTTGGAGAATTTGACTGAAGCCGGAGTCTGTTGCTAGCACTGGCGAAGAAAGGGGCTTCCCATTTGGTATTGCCATTCCCCTCCCGAGGAGCAGGGTTTGAATCGTGGGGGCCTCCTCTAGCTAACTCTGGGCGCTCAGAGGCCCACCGCTTGGGAGAGCATGAATGCCCGAGGTTTGCGGAGCCGACCACCAGTCACACGTGAGAAATCTCTCAACATGAGGGTTTTAGGCTCCACAAAACAAGAAGACTCGAAGTCACCCAATGGCGACGCGGTGCAAAAAACCGAGTCCTCCGTGGACGCTTTCCAGAGCAATTTCTTTTGTTAGACTTCCCTCTTGGCTCGCCGGAGTGATCACCTGGTCAAAAATTAGGGTGTTTTTGTTCCGGTTTCCAAGTGTCTGTATTATAGGAGAAAGCAGGGATGGCGCCCCAAGTCTGGGGGGGAGTGGAATGTCCCTCTGTGCTGCGTGGCTTGAGGGCCCTTCCAGAGAGCCTTCCTCCTGCTCAGCTCCACCCCAGCTCTGTCCCTTGGGCCCCCGTCCTACCGAAAGTCCTGCCATGTGCATGGTGCCAAGGAGGTCCCTTTCGGTCCAGCTCTGGCATTCGGGATCCCCCCTCCCCCTGCCTCTGCTCTAAGGCTTCTGGTTTTGTCCCAATTTTAAGACCAGATCCCAGGATGCTCGCATCAACAAGGTTATCCGGGACCCCAATTTGGCTCCAACTTAGTCACTTGTAGCAGCAGCTTCTCAGGTCAGGCCAGAAGCGAATTAAAGACAAAAGAGGGTGCTCGCAAGGAAGGGTCTCTTAGTCTTTCCTTTGACGACTGCCCCCACACACCTAACTTTACATTGTGCCCATCACTGACATTCATGTTAGTCTGAGAAGTAACTACTAAAAGGTTGCTTCCCCCCATTTTACAGATGAGGAAACTAAGGCACCGAGAGCTAATGCAAAGTGAAATTTGAGTCCAGGTCTCATCTTGACCACTAGAATCTCTCTCTGTCTCTGCCTATAGCCCACTGCCATAGGAAAAATCTAAATTTCCCATGAACCCACTATAATTCAAAGCTAATGGTATCATCCAGTAAATAATGTTTTTTTTTTAACCCTTGTACTTCGGTGTATTGTCTCATAGGTGGAAGAGTGGTAAGGGTGGGCAATGGGGGTCAAGTGACTTGCCCAGGGTCACACAGCTGGGAAGTGGCTGAGGCCGGATTTGAACCCAGGACCTCCTGTCTCTAGGCCTGACTCTCTATCCACTGAGCTACCCAGCTGCCCCCTAAATAATGTTTTATTAGCAGATGTTTGTTTCCGTGTGACAAATTTAGATGCAGTCTCAAAGGATGTACACAGAACAGAAGAGAGCAATGCCTGACGGAAAAGATTCTGCGATTTCCCAAACAGAGTTGGCCCCTCTCACCTTCAAGCAATGATTATTTTCCTCAATTGTTATCTAGTCATAAAACCAATCAGAAGGGAACTGGGAGGCGGTCGAGTCCACGTAGCAGCTGCAGAGATTCCCCTTTGCTCTTGTGTTTCCTGGAGGTCAGGACCACCTTCCTCAGTGATGGGAAGGAGGAAGAAGGAGGGATCATTCAGCAAGATCCAGCCAGAGAAATAAGGAAATCTCCTGCTAGGGATGCAGGAGTCAAGAATCTTTCCAAAGAGGAGGACTGTGAAGGGACCTGGCCACAAGAGATGTGTCTCTCTCTGGGATTTTCACTCTGCTACTGGGATTGCCTCCCTCTTCTACTGCCCTCCTTGAGTTTGCCCCCGTCTGAGTTAGCTGCCCAATGCAATGTATAGGACTGTGTTTTCTAAAGTATGCCCACTCAGTACTTAAAAAAATTCTCCCATAATCCTTCCTGAATGGCAGGGGCCAATTTCCTCTTGGGAGAGGCAAGTGGAGATTAAAAAAAATTCCTTGCCTTTTGTCTTAGTATCAGTACTACATATCAGTTCTAAAGCAGAAGAGTGGTAAGGGCTAGGCAATGGGAGGTTAAAGTGATTTACCCAGGGTCACTCAGCTAGGAAGTATCTGAGGTCAAATTTGATTCCAAGACTTCCTCTCCCCAGACCTGGCTCTCTAGTCACTGAGCCACTTAGCCATCCTCTAGAAAAGTGATTCCCAAAGTGGGCGCCACCGCCCCCTGGTGGGTGCTGCAGCGATCCAGGAGAGCGGTGATGGCCACAGGGGCATTTATCTTTCCTATTAATTGCTATTAAAATAAAAAAAATTAATTTCCAGGGGGCTAAGGAATATTTTTTCTGGAAAGGGGGCAGCAGGCCAAAAAAGTTTGTGAGCCGCTGCTCTAGATGCTGTTTTGAAAGCTCCTTCTGGTTCTAGCAGTGCCAAGTGAGACCATGGCTTCCAACCCTACCTATTCAAGACATTCTACTTTCCAGAGGGGCAGGCTGGAAGAGTACTTTCTGGAACAAGCAGGAACCCCTCCTGCAGACATCAGAAAAAAGGGGGAAAGAAAGGATGGTGTTGTTTGTACTCTTAAGGGCTAATCTTGCCTCTTCCTTCCTGGGTTTTCTCAAGTTGTCCTTTGTCTACCAACAATACAATCAACTAAACCCTGTTTAATTCAGCTCAACAAGCCTGAAGGCATCTGCCATCTTCTTCTGCAGTGCCATCGAGGTCTTGGCCCTGCCAGCTTGGGTTTACTAGTCTATCCGAACCATAGTTTTTCCTGGGTCTGGGGAGGGATCAACACTTGGAATAAAAGCTTAGGAATTCTTTTGGTGTCCCACAGAAGTCTTGAACCTGGAAAACTGTAGAGATGGGGGTTGCCTGTATAGTGGCGTTCCTACCATTACGGTGATTCCCAGCTTGCTGGAGAGGCAAAATCAAGAAGATAAAAACTCAACAATGAGCCATGCAGGCCTACATCTGGCTAAGCTGAGCTAAGAGTAGAGAGCGGGACAGGCAAGGGCAGAAGTGGAGGCGCCAGCAGCCGGGACGAGGGGGCTACATAAGGCCATACAAGAAAGGGGCTGCCTCCCCCTGCTCTAGAACCCTATAGGATGCAGTGGCAGGCAGAAGCAGGCAGATCTGGAGCCTCCATGAGTGTTCCTTGACTTCTTCCTGCACCCCCCCCCCCCGGAATGATGGATCCCTCAGCTAGCAGGGCATAAGCCTCAAAGGAGGCAAGCCCATCTCTCTAGCTGCAGCTCCTAGCCGCATATGCCCCTTTACAAGCCTCCCCATGCCCCATCTCCCAGTCTGATCTCACCTGGGAAGGCTTCATGCCAGCTGCTCGAGACCTCAAAGGGTCTTCACACGCTCCAGGTGGCCATGGTCCCGACTGATAGACTCCGCAGTCCTCAAGGAAACAAAGGGTGGGCCGAAAGAGGAGAGAGGACCACTCTCTACCTCTCCAGACTCTCTTCTGGCAAATCGCATCCAAGGTCATTCGGCCCAAAGCCCCGATCCTAAACACGGCTCAACTGTTAGGTTTATGAGTCTTACATGTCCCCTCCTTTGATCCTTACCACACCCTGGGAGTCGAGTACCATCCTTAGCCCATTCGGACAGACGAGTAGCTGATAGAAGCCTAGCGAAGGCCCAAGATTCCACGATGGTTAAGCAGAGCTTGAGCATGAATTTGAACCCATGACTTCTCTTCCACAGGCCCAACTGTGCTCAACACTCAGCCTATTTCACGGCAACATGGAGGGGAACCATGGGTATCCTGGGTTGCCCGGTCATTTGTTCTCCACCAAGCACACCTATCTGTCATACTTAAAAAAATGGCAGGCTCCTACAATGGAGATGATTGTTTCTAGTCTCTTGAGAAGTGATTCAGTGCCTATAATGAAAATTGTCAGTGCGTTCATTCCTACTTTATCCAAGGTGAAAATATCACTTTAATCACTTTCAAGAAAATATGAACCTCTGTGCTCGCTCTCATTTAATAAGCCCGAAAGATATAGTTCACATTAAATTTTGCACAACAAATATGGCAACTCCGGAGAAAACGGAGTATTATGAACTGAGCCCCCCAATCCATAATTCCTTTGGAACTACCTATTACATCAAGACAAATGCCAAAGGAACTTTATGGTTATTGTTCTTAATGAAAAGCTATTTTTCATGTTTCTAATGAGGATTTGGTGATGATGACTCATCCAGAAATAAAGAAGATCATATCCGACTGATGGGCCTATTAACAAAAGCCTGCAAGAACAGAATCCCAGCTTGCAATGGGAGACTTTGTTAACTGTCCCGTTAAATCTAGACCTGCTCGAAATGCTCCGGACCCCCTTCATTTTGAGATGTTGGTTGATGGCGCCCAACCCATGTGGTAACTGGGAACCGGAAGGCATTTTAGCGTTTCGGGGGCCCAGTCTGCGATCAAAGGCAGAAATCAAAGAGTTAGCCAAAGAAACATCCTGGATGCAGAGCAGGCATTGGAGATCAAGTGGGAGAATAGGAGTAGAAGCGGGAGAACTGGGCACGAGCAGCACTGGAACAGTCCCGAGAGAAGTTGTTTTCTCAGCAGAGCTTCCTTTGAAGAGAGCACTCACCAGTGAGTGGTCCTCGGGTGTGGCAGTGGACAAGGCAGGCTTGGGTTTACGTGTGCCTTGTGTGATCGGGAGGCGGGGAAGAGAAGGCACTTGAGAAAAGGAATATCCGCTCTATTATAAGGGAAAAACAAATCAATGTATTTGCCAGCCTATCTCTTACTTGGGATATAAATCCCTGAGAGGGGGCAATGTATCTTTCTTGATAGTTATTTATTCAAGTATTTATTGGGCACCTCCTAGGTGCTGTTGAAAGAAACTAGAGAGGTCTTGTTTTAGAACTAGAAGAGATCTTAGAGGTCATCGGATCCAATCTCTTTGTTTTACAGATGGGGAAACTGAGGTCCCCAGAGTTTTTCTTAAGTCAGAGAAACAGTTGCAGAGCTCAGATTTAAATCCAAATTCTCTGATACCAAATCTAACATTCTTGTCTTTACTGTACGCTGCTACTCTTCTGCATGGCCCACCCCCAGTGTATTTCCAGCTGGCTTATCTATGTCTGAATGAGACAGCGATACCTGGCAGTGTTTGAAAAATGCCTCCTGTTAAAGCAACTATTTGAGTTCTGCTCCATGACTCCTTCTTCATCCTGCTCTCGGGACAAGGAAAAGTTCGTGTTGCCTTGTTGGATTAACTCTTTGATAATTGACTGAATTCAACTCTGTAGGGTCTAAGAGTGATGAAAGCTTAAACATTGCGAGACAGATCATAATTTATTTACCTTGGCATTATGTAGTGTCACCTCTTAGGGGCTTCCCAAATTGCCATATTGGTTGAATAACTAGGGATGTTTGACTGGAGAAGAAAGCCTTGTAGGGAGCCTGAGAACTGTCTTCAAGTATCTGAAGGGTTGGCATATGGAAGAGATTAGATTTGTCCTGCTTGTTCCCACAAGGCAGAGAACCGGAGGCAATGGGTGAACGTTGCAGAAACAAATTTTGGTTTGATGGTAAGAAGTCTTTCTTAACAATTAGAGTGGCCCACTCGTGCTCTGAGCCATATGGGTTCTCCTTCATTACAGGTCCTCCAGCAGAGGCTGGATGATCACTTGTCAGGGAGGCTGTAGGAGGTTTAGAAAATCTCATTTTTATTGATGCCTTTTTTTCTTTTTTCTTTTCATTTTTATTTAGAATATTTTTCCATGGTTACATGATTCATAATCTCCCCTCCCCAGCTCTCTCCTCCCCCTCCCAAAGCCAACAAGCAGTTCCACTGGGTTATACATGTATCATTATTCGAAACATATTTCTAGGTTATTTGTACTTGCAGTAGAGTGATCCTTTCAAATCAAAACCCTAATCATATCCCTATAGCATCTTTCTCCCAAGTTCCTCTGGATTGTCCTGGGTCATTGCATTGCTGCTGGTAGAGAAGTCCATGACATTCGATTGTGCCACAGTGTATCCTTCTCTGTGTATATGGCTCTCCTGGTTCTGCTCCTTTCACTCTGCATCAGTTCCTGGAGGTCTTTCCAGTTCACATGGAATTCCTCCAGTTTATTATTCCTTTTAGCACAATAGTATTCCATCACCAACCAATACCACAATTTGTTCATCCATTCCCCAATCAAAGGGCATCCCCTCATTTTCCCATTTTTTTGCCACCACAAAGAGCGTGGCTATATTTTTGTACAAGTCTTTTTCCTTAGTATCTCTTTAGGGTACAACACCAGCAGTGGTATGACTGGGTCAAAGGGCAGGCATTCTTTTATAGCCCTTTGGGCATAATTCCAAATTGCCTTTCAGAATGGTTGGATCAATTCACAACTCCATCAGCAATGTATTGGTGTCTATTTTGCCACATCCCCTCCAGCATTTATCACTTTCCTTTGCTGTCATATTGGCCAATCTGCTAGGTTGACATTTTTTTTCTTGACACAATTTTCATTTCAAAATATTGCTCTCCTCTCCCTTCCCCTATGCAGTGATTCACCCTTTGTAAAGGAGATTTTGAGAGGAAGAGTTAAAAAGAGCAGTCTATTTCAGCAAAAATAAACCGATGCATCAACTGTGTCTGATAGTATACACAGTGCTCCGTACCCATAACCCCCGCCTCTGCAAAGCAGCCTGGGAGTACATTAACTCACTTGTTCTTTGGGGTCACTATAATTCTGGATTTTTTTCCTCTCTGATTCTTGAGTATGAATTAGACTAGATAGCGGTCAAGGTCTCTTCCAACTGAAGTTCTGTCCTTTGGGTTTCCCTTTAGCATCATTCAGTAGAGGCCTACATTTGTGAGTGAATTTCAGAAAGGAAACTGCTGTGACTCAAGTGAATTTTAGCTCTAGCTGGAAATGGCAATGCATGGGGGTTGGGGAGGTGTGTGGCAGGGTAGGGGATGCTAAATCTTGGGCAGCTCTTGCAGTGTGTACTGGAACATCATCTTTGGCCAAAGCTAGGCATGATTCCTCCCCGAGAAAGATTGACACAAAACTACCCAACAATCACTGCCCAAACACATGACTAACTGGTTTTCTCAATGGCCAGAAATGCAGCCCTTTTCCAATGACTTGTGAGGACAGGGTTTGGTTTTATTTTAACAGGGAAAAAAGTTTCGCTAAATTTTCTTTAAAAATGAAGGAGGCTGGGGGGAGCAGCTGGGTAGCTCAGTGGATTGAGAGCCAGACCTAGAGACAGGAAGTCCTAGGTTCAAATCCGGCCTCAGACACTTCCCAGCTGTGTGACCCTGGGCAAGTCACTTGACCCCCATGGCCCACCCTTACCACTCTTCCACCTAGGAGCCAATACACAGAAGTTAAGGGTTTAAAAAAACAAACAAACGAACGAACGAATGAATAACTAACTAAATAAATAAGTGAATAAATAAATGAATGAATGAATAGATAAATGAAAAAATAAAAATGAAGGAGGGGAAGATGTGACTTTCAGAGAGGAGGCTCCTATGTAAAAAGTTATCTGATGTTTTAAAGGAGAGCATAGCTCTGGGAAATGTCAGTGCCTAGCCGAAATCCATTTTTCTGCGTAAGGAAAATTACTTAAAAGTCTCGCCATAAAAAGGGGGCAATGTATTTCGTATGTTATTGGACAATAAATGTGCAAACTCTTACTATTTTATACAAGTGGTATTTGGCATTTCTAGCAGCAGTGTCTGGAAATAAGAGCAAACTGTAACTCCGGTGAGGCAATCAGTGTGAACTAAGAGTGACTTGGCAGCACTTTCAGGGGTTTTTTTTTTCATATAGATGCAAAAAGATTAGTAACTACTTAGCAATAATAATTAGATTAATTAAATTAGAATTAATAAATTAGATTAATAAAATTAGAAAACTCTAAGCTGGTGAGGGTGAGATTCCCCTCATCTAAGGGCAGGTTTTATTCTGCTTGCCTTGGGCTTAGACATTCCCTGTTTAAGATTCTGCAGAGGACTAACCACCCATTTTATTGGCTAGGCAGGTTAGATCACATTCTAATTCTATGTAGTTACTCTTAGGGGAGGCACAATTTGTCCATCAGGAAATATGCCCTCCAAGCTATGAGACCATAGAGCGGAACAAGGGTCCGTCAAGTGCTGGGCCCTCTATTGCCTCTGGTGCATCATGTCCTGAACAGCAGGACATTATCTGGAACCCCATGTTCCAGATTGAGACCTACTGGTATCTACTGGGTCATCCTGACCCTAGAGGCAAGCATGGAGGAGCCTCGGAAGAGATTCATCGCCTTCCCATTGTGGCCCAGGGTTGGCCCTGGCCGTGAAATTCCGTGGCTGTTTGGAAGCAATGTTTAGACGCCCCCAGATTTTGTTTTTTGCTGTTGTGTTTTATTTTTATTTTATTTTATTTTTTATAACCCTTAACTTCTGTGTATTGACTTATAGGTGGAAGAGTGGTAAGGGTAGGCCATGGGGGTCAAGTGACTTGCCCAGGGTCACACAGCTGGGAAGTGTCTGAGGCCAGATTTGAACCCAGGACCTCCCATCTCTAGGCCTGGCTCTCAATCCACCGAGCTACCCAGCCGCCCCCACACTTTTAAGTTTAATCTGCATTATTAACATTTTTTCCATCACCTCCTCAAGTATTATTGTTGTTGATCATTTGTTTCAGTTGTGTCCAATTCTTCATGACCCCATTTGAAATTTTCTTGGCAAAAATACTGGAGTGGTTTGCCATTTTCTTCTCCAGCTCATTTTACTGATGGGGAAATTGAAGCAGAGTTAAGTGACTTGCTCAGGGTCACACAGCTAATGTGTCTGAGGTCAGATTTAAACTCAGGAATATGAGTTTTCCTGGCTCCAAGGCCTGCACTTTACCATCTAGCTTCCCTTCCTTAAGTCTAGACAGTCAATAAAAACAACCACATCCTGATTTGTAGTGTTTTGTGATTTATTGTTTGTTCAGGTGTTTACTTACACTGAAATTTTAATTTTCAGTGGCTAANTATATTATATATATTATATATTCACTCTTCAAGAGCATTTCTAGTATATATAATCTATATTCTATATCTATATATCTATTACATATATACAGATATAGATATAATAGAAACACTCTTGAAAAGTGAACAAGTCATAACGCTACAGTATGTGTACGGTCAAGAGAGCTTTTAAATCCCAATTAAAGTTGGATACCATGGACCATGCCGGCCAACCTTGAAGCCTCCTTTTTGAATCATAGGAGAGCTGAAGGAGACCTCAAAGGTCATTCATTTAAACTCCTTAATTCACAGAGGAGGAAATTGGAGCCCAGAGGGGTTAAATGACTTTTACCAGCTTTACATTGTAAGTAGACGGATGCCTGAGGCAGAATTTGAACTCAAGTCTTTTCTGATTCCAAGTCTGGTACTCTGCCATGCTGCCTCTGCCATTTGAACTTAAAGTTTGAAACTGGGGGCTATTCTTGCAATGCATCTACTGCCCTGAAAGCACTTAGTATGGGGCTGTGGAATGGTGGTGGCTAAATTATTTTGAATTTCAGCTTAGCACAATCAGAATTTTTAGACCATGGCGGTCATCACTCATCTTCCCTTCGCATAAAGGACCTTTTCACCTTCACATTGATCCAAATCACATTCCTGTTCTGGAGCAGCTTTTGGCGACCCAGCTCCGAAAGGCAGGACATGACAAAGCAGAATCTGGGTTCTTAGGCTCTCTGTTCTAGCTTTGAGATGGCCTCTGCTTTACACATCCGTAGGTTGATTTGTGGCTTGCTACCGTGGCGGTGCCACATTCTAACCAACCAACCATCAACATGTTGGTGCAAGCTTCCCCAAAGGACACATTGATTTTCTGGTCTGGGCTCGTTACTTCCTCGTTAATCAGCACTTCTACCCTGTCAGATAGTGTGCTGTTCATGGGACTGAATTTGGTGACAGCTTTTGGCCTTTTTGTTTTTTGGCTGATGGGATTTCACTGAGTGTATGTGTTTTGGTGATGGGTGTAGTGGCAAAGCCTGGGATTCCCTGGTATCGGTTGACAGATAAATTCACTCATCTTTTTTTTTCTCCAGATAACACGTAGATAGAATTTTAAAATTTTTTTTTAAAACCCTCATCTTCCGTCTTGGAGTCAATATCGTGTATTGGCTCCAAGGCAGAAAAGTGGTAAGGGTGGGCAATGGAGGTCAAGGGACTTGCCCAGGGTCACACAGCTGGGAAGTGTCTGAGGCCAGATTTGAACCTAGGACCTGCCGTCTCTAGGCCTGGCTCTCAATCCACTGAGCTACCCAGCTGCCCTCTATCCTTTAGTTTGCACTAAGGGCAACTGCGGATAACAGGTGGATTAAACGAGGCAGGATGTTTTGTTCTCTGCTCTTCTTTCCTCTTGGACCTGACCCAAGTGATCATTCTTCTGGGACTGTAGCGTTAGTACCTTAGTGAGCTACTCAGAGTTCTTCTATTGCTTAATTCCTTCCAGAACCTGGACCGGGCTGTATTGCTTTGCTAAGGTTGACAAGCACAGTCTGAAGAGCTTCCCCCGGTCCCCTCTCTGTCATTCAGTAAAGACCACACTCGGCGTACCCCATGGTACCTGGAGCCACGCTAGGAGTGAATGAATACAGAGGTAATGATGGTTCACGGCTTCCCACTCTGGCCGAAGCCGGCTGGATTTCTGCAGCCATTCAGCTCTCTTGCTGAGATGGGTAAACAGCGGAATCTTTGGAAATGCCAGATAACTCAAACTGCGCAGGGTGCAAAAGATGAAAAGAACAGCATTGCCATGTTATGATCCCAAGAATTCTTCACAGGGGAATGTGCCTCTTTCCCAGCTCGGCACGTGTTCCTGTTGCTCATCAGAGCAATGTGTCCTAATGAATCATTAAAATGTCCCTCAGATTTGCCAACAAGATCATCAACATATTGTGAGTCCACCTTGCTTTTCACAGAATCATCTGATATCCTTTATGATTCATTTAGTGAAAGTAGTCATTTAGCATATATAGTTGGATATCTCACCTATATGAGACTCGGGCTCGCGGACCAGGTACCATCTTGCCTGGAGCGTCTCTGTCAATTTCAAAGAAGCCACCAAAGCAGCAAAAATTCTTCAAAGACTTCTATAAGACTCTCCTCTAAGGCCTAGGCTTTTCCCCTCCTTTACTCAGGAGCAAGCTATACCTGCAAGGCCCTGCTTTTCCTTCTAGCAGCAAACAGCCCCCCGTGAGCCCTTGCCTGACTACACACAACAGGGACTATAAGCGAAGGCGGAGAAGAGAGACCTCTCCTTCCATCCTTTCGAAGTCTATGACCTCCTAGATTCTGACCTTTCCTGCTCCAGATCATTTCCCTGCTTTAACCTCTTTGTTAATGGAGCGTGGTACCTATCTGGTCTTTCCAGCTCTATCTGGCCCCCCGAAGCTGAACCTTTCTTGCATTCTAGACCCACAGCATCACCTAGACTCCCCTGAGGAGTCTGGCTTCTGATTCCAGTTCCCTTACCTCCTAGCTTGCGCTGTTTCAGCTTACAACCTGGTAGGACAGCCTCTGTGGACCATTCTGTGATATAATCAGCAACAGATTGCACCAGACAAACTTTATTTCCATGTTTTTTTGGCTAGGACTTAGATGGATATATAAGAAAATGCCTTACCTAGATCTCAGCAAAGCCTTTGACAAACACTCTCCTGCTATTCTTCTGGAAAAGACAGAGGCACTTGGGCTAAGAAATAGTTCCATTTTGTAATTAGGAATTGGGCAAACGGCACAACCCAAAGAATTCTCATTAGGGACTTGATGACAGTTTGTAAGGAAGTCTTCAGTAGAGTGCTCTAGGAATGTGTACTTCTCTGTTGGTTAACCTCTGTTTTTTCCTCATTTTTAACAAAATCGGTGACTTAGATACGCATAGAAATCATGTACATTACATTTTCAGATGACACAAAGCTGGGAGGGACAGCTCAGACATGGATAAGAGGCAGGATCAAAAAAATGTGGACAAGTAGGAGCAGTTTAATATGATAAAAAAAACCTGAGATAGTAGAGCATTGGACAGATCTGGAAAGCCATGAGAACAAAAACATTTTTTTGAGGTTTTTAGGGTTTCTTGTTCATTTATTCCCACCTCGTTAAATGCTAAGGGTTTTATGTGACAAATCACATTTGCTTATTTGCTTTGTTGATAGTTATGAAGTTTATAATAAAATTAGTAGGGATGTAGGTAACATCTTCTGTTAGAGCTCAAAATCAACCCTAACAGTCTCATCGAGGAGACGTGACTAAACAGTCATTTAGCCACCTGGAGGTCTAGGTGCATTATTGGACAACATGCTCATGATGAATCAGCAGTGTAATGTGGCAGCCAAGAATGGCTATAGAGCCCTTTGGCTGCTTTCGGAGAGCCATAGAATCCCAGACTAAGGGAGAGTATAGTCCTGCTTACACTGGCCTTAGGGTATAACATCTGGGCTATTCTGTTAAGATCTAGGAAAGACATTGCTAAGCTAGAGAATATCCAAAAGAGGGTACCCTGGAAAGCAAAGGGTCTCAATGTCCTACAGACTCCAGAAAGGTGGAGTAAAGGAATGGGGAAGAGGGCCATTTAATCTGGAGAAGAGAAACCTTAGAAAGGACCTGATAGTGCTCTCTTCAAGGATTCTAGTAACTTTTGGGAGAAAAACGGTTTAAGACTTGTTTCACTTTGGAGGCAGCTAGTTGGCTCAGTGGATTGAGACCGAGGTCTAGAGACGGGAGGCACTAAGTTCAATTCAGGACTCAGAAACTTTCTGACTTTGTGACCCTGGGAAAGTCATTTAACACCCATTTCCCAGCCTTTGTGACTTTTCTGCCTTAGAACCAATACACAGTATTGATTCTAAAATGAAGGTAGGAGTTTAAAAATAAGACTTGTTCTGCTTGACCCCAGAGGGTCGAGGGGGAGTGGTCAGGGTAGACAGGGAGAGGGAGAAATTGATTTGGATTGGATAGAAGGGAAAACTTCCTTGAGAAGTAAAGACTCTACAGCTACTGTCTCAACTCATACTCATACTGACAAGTGGGATCCCCAGCACACAGCTCCTAGATCCCCTCCAGATTCCAGGAACATCCTGGAGGTTTTGGGATTTGTTTTTCTAATGTCATATCTTATGAACACTGGACAGTAAGTACACTTCCCTTCAGGATCACAGTTGATCTCAATTAGTCAGCTAGACTTAATTGGCTTTGAGAAATGTATACTAAAAAGAGTAGGTGCTATAAGGCAAAGATTGCCAACCTCTCTGGAGTTTTTGGATATTTCCCTTCTATAAAAGATCTGGAGTCTAGCTGTCCATCCTGAGAATTAGCTTAAATTACAAAGAGCTTAATTTGGGGCACTTTTGAGGGAAGCTTCCTGACTCAGAGCTGCTGAGGTTTTGCCTGGTCAAGGTTGGAAGCTGTTGTCCTGGAGCTGGCACAGGAACTTGGCTCTGATGACCTTGGGATCCTTCCAGCATAAGAGTCCTATGGGAAGGGCCTTCATTTCTTACACAAGCCTCTTGCTCCTGTAGGTTTGGCCCACGAGGCATAGCTTAGTGGGTTTAAGTCCAGACCTCTTTCCATTACGCCATACTGTCTGGCTTCAGAATTTGGCCTTTACATCATCTATAAATGGTTTTCAGCTCCTGATTTCTGTTAAATGCATGGAGTAATGTTTTAGTTTAATTAAACATTCAGGGCTCATGGAACCAATGCAAACCTCCAATGAAATGGGCAATGACCATGTTGTATTTTCATAACCAATGTGTCCCTAGGAAAAGGGCTATATTTCATTCATCTTTGTAAAACTCCACAGTGCTTTCCAGTGTTTGTTAAATGAATAAATAAGTGTGGTTTCATTGGACCATTTTTCTCCCTTTCTGAAGTGGATTCTGAGGGAGAAATAAATGTACATAGACAAAGAAAATGGCCCCTCAAAATGAGTGGCAGACTTTGAAAAATGACCTCTATTGCATATTGGAGCCAGCATTTCACAGAATCCCTTAAAAAAGGCCTCCACAGCCCTTTCTAAAACATAGTCTAAAATAGTATTGGCGAGCCTTTTAGAGATAGCTTGTCCAGACTACACCTTCAAGCCACCTCTGAGTCCCCTTCCCCATTACCCTAGAGAGCAGACGGAGGAAGGACTTAAATTGGGCTGCTGGACAGAGAGTTGGGGCATACAAAAAATGTCCTCAGGTGCAGTGGAGAGGGGAAATTGATCAGCCCCCTCCATGCCACGGGGGTACATGTGCCACATCTTTGCCCACATGAGTCTAAAACATAGATGGAAAGAACTCTTACTTTAATATACCCAAGAGGTGTTCATCCAGCTTCTGCTGGAAGACCTGCACCGCTCAAGGTAGCCCATTCTCCTTTGGGTTAGCTCTAGTTGTTGGGAAATTTCACCTGACGTTCAGCCAAAATTGACCTCTTTGCAGTTCTTCTCCATTGCTCCTCATTCTGCCTTCTGAGACCAGACAGAATAAATGACTTTTCTCTTCCATATCACAACTCTTAACGTATTTGAACAGAGCTATCATCTGCCCCTTGAGGCTTCTTTAGGCTAAATGTGCTCAGTTCCTTCAGTCAGTCCTCCTATGTCACGAACTCAAGGCTCTTCACCACCCTGGTTGCCCTGAGTCAGACACTCTCCAACTTATCGCCGTCCTTCAACTCTGGTGCCCCAAAGCTGAACTCTGTACTGACAAGGGTAGAGAAAAATGGTCGTATGGCTTCCCCATTTCCTTGAAGCTATACCTTTCTTTATGACACCAAAGATAGCATCAGCATTTGGGGGTACCACATCACACTGCTGACTCATACTGAGTTTGCTTGGAGTCCACTAAAACCCCCTGATCTTTTTCAGACAAATTGCTGTCTGACCAAATGTCTCTGGTACTTTAGAAAGTTGATCTTTTGCAGCCAATTTTAACACTTCACATTTATCCATACTGAATTTCAATTGGTGAGATTTGGGCCAATGTTCTAGATTGTGAATCGTTTTTTAGATCCTACCTCTGTCATCCATTGTGTTAGCTATCCTTCCTAATTGTGTGTTAGCTGAAGCTTGGCTGTGTCTGCCATCCATGGCTTCATCTAAGTCATTGGTCTAGCTGTTAAGCAGCACAGGCCCAAGGACAGACCCATGGGCCACACTACTGGAGATCTCCTGCCACATTGATATTGAACCATAAATAAATATGCCTTGAGTCTGGCCATCTAACAAGTCCTTATTTCATCTAATGGAGTCACGAAATTCCGAGTTTCTCGGCTTGGTACAAAAGGGTCCTCCAGGATGTGTGGATAACCGAAGTCCTCCATCACTAGTGTGTCGTTCTTTTGTGCCAGGCTCCTGTTCCTTTTGTCGAAGCCCTCCTCGATTTCACCTTTCTGAAATTAAGTTCCCCTGACAGAATCACTTCTGTTTCTGTTTCTCACTCCATTCTTTTGTTTTCAGTGCAAATTATAATGTTTTATCGATTAGGTTAGGCCTACGATTTCATGTATCTGTTGATCTCCCGCTATGGAAATTCCGTCCAGAGATACAGATCAGAAACCTCTGTAACTTATCCTTTTCGAGAGTTGCCTAGGACATTAAAAGTTTACATTTCTATCAGATTTAGGACTTGGCCCTCAACTTCTTGTGATTCTCTCCTTCCAATATCTTCATCTAAATGTTTTCCACCACGCTTTTCACTTCTCTGTGTATGCCTTCTTAATATCTGGTGCTCCCCACATTGTTCCCAAAGTATAGGTCACGTTCTCATATTGACCACCTTCTTAGTCTTCCAAATGATTTCAGTGGGCAACCACGAGGACGTGGCCTGTGCCTCTTGGTCTTCCATTTCTTGCTCGAGACTTCATGATCTTTGGAAGCTCTTTTGAGGGTCCATTCTACAGAATATCTTAACTCACCTGAATCCCCAGGAGTGGGACATTGTTGACTGTTCTCTTAACTCTTAGAATGAGGACTCTCTGTTCTGTACACCCTGGGAAAAATGCAGACCTCTGTTGTCAAATATACAGATAGCTACTTTGTAATCAGGAAATCATCAACATCTGTTCTTTGTTCTGTACATGAAGATCTCTTCCGGCTAAGAACATTTTTAGCTTTATTGTATCGCTCTTCCAAACACGTAGCTCCTCTGCTTTAGGAGTTACCTGCAATCTGACTTTAAAGCTATGGACACAGCTCTTCTCTTTCTTCTCTTTGTCCACTATCTAACAGTGCCGATAAAGATGAAGTTTCCTGCCCTCTGCCTCCAATCCCGTTTCCCCACGTTTCCTCACCTCCATTTCCTTTAGGAACATCTTATTGTCCCCGCCCCCTGGATTATGGAGAGACATTCTTTTAGTCCCCTAGGAGAGAGATCAGATTCTGCTTAGAATGCAGCTACAACTCACTCCATTGTAGCAGAAATAAAGCATCACCCACTTAATGCAAGTCACCACACTGTTTCCTCTACCCTCCATTCTGGTTAGAATTTGCAACCTTGTTTTACTGAGGCACCTGTAAGTGGTTATACTCCAATCCCAAATACCTACTTGACTTCTTTTCCATAGAAACTTCCAAGTTCCAAGAAGCCTCGAGTCCACCTCCCTCTCTGCCTTATACTAATCTCCTGTCTCTTGTACCATTTTGCCCTGGACCTATCATCTCAGTGGTTGTGCTTTACCCTCCAGTTGTCCCACTTGCCCTTCTTTACTTTCCTTGCCTTATCTTGGCTTGCCAACAATCTTTACCTTTTCCTTCTGAGTCTTCCTCTTCATGTCCTTCTCTTTGACTTTTCTTTCCCTCCTTAGTCATTTTATATTTTCCTTAATCCTGTTTGGCTTTTCCTTTTCCTCACAGAACCCAGAAGTAGAATCTTTGAACCTGAACTCGGGGAGGGCTACAGGTTGTTTACCTCCAATTTTCCACCAACTTCTCCTCCTTAAATTCAATTTCTGGCTTTCTTTACTAGTCAGTATCTCTCCCAATCTTCTACTGACTTGCCTTCTCCTTCTCTGGCATAGGGCCTTCTTGCTTATCCCACAACTCTCTTCTACAAAGGCCAAAAATAAAACAAATGAACAAATCAATGAATGGGGACCCATTTGTCTAATTTTCTAACCTTCTGAAGCATTTTGTACAGGAGCAATAAATGCATGTAGACCGAGAGAATGGCCTAGAACATATAACATGTGTTCCGTGTTGGAGCCGGCATGTTTTCTATGAGAATACAACACCGAAACTATATTAGAAATCAATAACAAATATGATCTCATATATACCTATACACCCTGACCCATTTTTAGAACTGTCTAATGGATAAAATGCTGTCAGACTCTCTAAGATATAGTAGTACACTGATGGCATCACCAGGGTATCATAGCACAGTAGAATGCTGAACTCTGGAGTCCGGAAGATTATAGATCAAATCACATGACAGACACATATTACTTGTGTGACCCATAGCTAGCCATTTAATAATAATAATAATAAGTATAGCTAACATTTATTTATGTGGTGCTTACTATATGCCATATCTCATTCAATCCTCACAAATACCCTGGAAGGTAGGTGCTCTATATTAGCCCCATTTTACAGATGAGTGAACCAAGGCAGAGAAAAAGTGACTTGCCTAGGGTCACACAGCTAGTAAGTGTTTGAAGCTGGATTTGAATTCAGATCTTTCTGACTCCAGGTCTCAACATCTCTCAGCCCCAGTTTCCTCATATATAAAATGAAGATGATAATAGCAGCTGCCTCACTGAGTTATTGTAAAGATCAGAGGAGCCAATGTACTTAAAGTATTTTGCAAACATTAACGGGTTAAATTTACTGTTTATTTTCATCCTAATTTTTTGGTTAACTAGCCTTGAGTACAAATTTTGCCTTATTAATAACAATAACAATAGTTTGCACTTATATTATACTTTCAGGTTTGCACATTGCTTTAGGAATCCTTTTCGTTTTTTCCTTATAACCGTCTTGAGAGGTAGGTACTGTTATGAGTCCCATTTTACCTAAAGGGAAATGAAAGCAGTCATAGGTTAAATGACTTGTCTAGGGCCACACAGCTAGTAAGTGTCATTTGAACTCAGGTTTTGCTGATTCTAGATCCCTCACTCTACACACTGTGTCACTTAGCTGTCTCTAGAATGCAAGCTAGGAGTACCAATTCAATTTGTAGAACCAGAAATTAGAGTTTCATTTTGGTTAGAAATGTGATCTATTTTTTTAATCTAATCCATAGAGATATTGGATGGATCTGTGATCTTCTCAAAGTCGGTACCCCCTTCAACAATGCAGATTGCAGCCTATCCATGTCCTTTTATCTTGCGAAACTCTTGCCCATGTTCTATCATAAACATTCCAGACGAAAGTTCAGCCAGGGTTGGTTTGTTTGTTTTGGGGAGGAGGGAGGCTCCTTTTAAGTCCCTTTGACATTACATGGTGACGGATGGAGTACATGAAAGCTGTTTGTTGCTTAGCCCCCTCTTGACACACAGCTGGTTCCCTCTATACACCCCTCCTCCCTCCATTTGTGTAATTCTTTACGAATACTGTGTTGTTGCCTCCTCATGCCTAATGTGGACCTCTCTAGAATTAGGCTGCCATTGACCTGTCTCATATAAGAAATGAGCCTTCCTTTCCCATGATGCTGTTGTTCATTCCCTCTCTTGTTAAGTTATGAATGTGCGGTCCTAGAATCTCTAAGATCCGGTAACAATGAACTCTGAACCTGGTCATACACTATGGAGGGGTGGTGGTGGTGGTTGTTGTTGTTGTTTTGTGTGCGTGCCTGTTTGTAAATTCTTTAATGAACTCTTGAAATCTGTATGCAGTCGTGACCCCTCCCAAATGATCATCTTTTGCTCTTACTTGGTCCTGGCAAGATTCTAATAGCATGATGATTTATCAAGCCCTACGTATTTAGTACGTCAGATCCATTCCCCAACTCCCAATCTCGCAATCAGCCATCTGCTTAGTAAGTTATAACACCAAGGGTTCACTTTTCAGAATTAGGTGTTGAATGAGATCACTAACCCAGCTGGGGAGGGACTGTTGCTAGGTGTTTCAGAGTCGGTACATCCCTTCAAGAAAAGGTTGCTGCTTTTGAGTCCTCACTTTTATTCCCCAGATAGGATGCATTCGATTCTAGAAATACAGATTCCCCAAGCTTCGGGAAGCATTCTGAGGGCTCCACAAGGGTTATATAAATGGAGAGACTGGTAACGTACAGCATAATTAGACAAGCACGTTTATCAATTTGCCAATGGAAAATCTGCCATTGAGCAATTGTTTTGCCTTTTAAAAACATTTGCATGATGGGGGCAGCTGGGTAGCTCACTGGATCGAGAGTCAGACCTAGAGACAGGAGGTCCTAGGTTCAAATCCAGCCTCAGACACTTCCCAGCTGTGTGACCCTGGGCAAGTTACTTGACCCCCATTACCCACCCTGACCACTCTTCCACCTAGGAGCCAATACACAGAAGTTAAAGGGTTTAAAAAAACATTTGCATGGTAGCATCATTTTTTTTTTGATGGGGAGAGAAACTTTAAGCCCCTTCTCCAAGAGCTTGGCAAGTGGTCATTGTGGCCAAACTCCTTATTGTAAAGAATTGCGGGCAGATTGCATTCAGGGCCCGGTGCGTGGTTTCTGTAGGTTCGTTATCTCAAACTGCCTTTCAGATATCTCCAACTATATATTCAGTAGACATCTTAAACTCACCACGTCCAAAAGAGAACTTGTTATCTTGCTCTCTAACCCCTTCCCTCCACAACTTCTCTGTTCCTGGCAAAGGCAACACCATCCATCCCGTCCCTCAGGTCTGCCATTCGGGAGTCCTTCTGGGCTTCTCACTTTCTCTCATCCCACCCCCAGATCCAATCTGTTGCCAAAACCTGTTGATTTCACCTTTTTCAATGTCTCTTGGATATGCCTCTTCTCTCTTCTGACATTGCCACCACCCTGGTGGAGGACCTCATCACCTCACATCTGGATTATCGCAATAGCTGTGGGTGGGTCTGGCTCTCCCCACTCTGATCCAGCCTCCACTGAGCCATGGAAATTATTCCACTGAAGCACAGGCCTGACCTCATCACTCCTTTTCCCAATAATCTTTTGTGGCTCCCTATCACCTTTAGGATAAAATATAAAATGTTCTGTTTGGTATCCAAACAGAACCTTCATAAACCAGCTGCCTCCTACCTTTCCAGTCTTTGATTCCGTGGCACTCGGTCTCCTTGCTCCTCTACGAACAAGATGCTCCATCTCTTGACACTGGGCATTTTTTTCTGGCTGCCTCCCATGCCTGGACTGTCCTCCTTCTCCAATTCTACCTCTTGTCTTCCATGACTTCCTTTAAGGCCCATCTAAAATCTCATCCTCTACAGGACACTTTTACCAACTCTTAATTCTAATGGCTTCCCTCTGTTAGCTATCTCTCGTTTGTCCTACAGAGATCCTCTTTGGACATGTTGGTTTGATTGTTGTCTCCCCCATGCGATTGCGAGCTCCTTGGCGGTAGGGACTGTTTTTTGCCTTCTTTGTCGTTGTGTGCCTAGCACTTAGCACAGTGCCTGGCACATAGCAGGGGCTTAATAAATGTTTACTGACTGAATAACTGACTATAGGTGCTGCTGAACCCTGGAGAGTAGGATAAGTAAAAGACACTTGTCTGTGAGTGTCAGCCATTAGCCAAAGAGTCCTCCGCATGCTCAGGCATGCTGTGGTCTTTTCCTAGAAACTGGCTGAAAGCAGCAGGCATCCCATTGTCCCTTACCTGTACTTTCGGAACAGAATGCCCATTTCCCTATCACATGCCTGTGCTGAGATCAGAGGTGTTTGGAGTTGGGAGGAGGCTTAGGGATGAGTTCATCTACTGCCTCATTTTCTAGGTGGACTTTCTTTGGGGCCTGAAGCCCAAAGCTGGCTCTTCTGATTCTAAATCCAATCTTTTTCCACTGTAACATTTGTCATCCTCTTTCCCTTTTTCCTCAAAGCATTGCATTTCGAGAAAGCATGTAGTAACATTTTAAAACCAGGCTCTTAAGACATTGGGTTACTGAACTCCCAAGGTAAAGGCAATAACTATTACTATCGATTAAATAAAATACAAGAATTTCCTAATTAAATAAGTGGGCAAAGATTAGGAACCAACAGTTCTCAAAGGAAGAATTGGAGCTTCCTAACAACTAGAAATTCAGGATATTGCACAGGTTGTCCACTATGCGTGTCATGTCCTCCCTCTTCTTTGCTCCTTTGTCAGTCTTCATCTCCCCGTCAGTGCCCAACCCAAGTGCCACCTCCTTATATGAGACCTCTGGTGATTCTCCCAGGTGCCCTCCACTTGCTCTGTCTTTCTTTTATATTTCATTTTCTCCACTCAGATTATCTTCTCCTACTTCAAGCTCCTCTACAATAGAACATAACTTAAAAAAATTATTTAGAATATTTTTCCATGGTTCCACGATTCATGATTTTTTCCCACCCTCTTCCCTCCTGCCCTCCCTGAGCTGACAAGCAATTCCACTGGGTTATACATGTGTCCTTGTTCGAAACCTATTTCCACGTTATTCACATTTGCAGTAGAGCAATCTTTTAACATCAAAACCCCATGGGGGCAGCTGGGTAGCTCAGTGGATTGAGAGCCAGGCCTAGAGACGGGAGGTCCTAGGTTCAAACCCGGCCTCAGCCACTTCCCAGCTGTGTGACCCTGGGCAAGTCACTTGACCCCCATTGCCCACCCTTACCAATCTTCCACCTATGAGACAATACACCGAAGTACAAGGGTTTAAAAAAAAAACAACCCATGGGGGCAGCTGGGTAGCTCAGTGGATTGAGAGACAGGCCTAGAGACGGGAGGTCCTAGGTTCAAATCTGGCCTCAGACACTTCCCAGCTGGGTGACCCTGGGCAAGTCACTTGACCCCCATGGCCCACCCTTACCACTCTTCCACCTAGGAGCCAATACACAGAAGTTAAGGGTTTAAAAAAAATCAAAACCCCAATCACATCCCCATTGAACCATGTCATCAATCCTATGTTTTCTTTTGAGTTTCTACTCCCACAGTTCTTTCTCTGGATGTGGATAGTGTTCTTTCTCCTAAGTTCCTCTGGATTGTCCTGGATCATTGCATTGCTGCTGGTAGAGAAGTCCATGACATTCCTTTGTGCCATAATGCATCCATCTGTGTACAATGTTCTCCTGCTTCTGCTCCTTTCTCTCTACTTCAGTTCTTGGAGATCTTTCCAGTAGAATGTAACTTCTTGAAAGCAACACCTTTGTTTTTTATTTGTATTTTTTATTTATCTAGCATATTGCCTTGCATGTAGTTGGCGCTTAATAAATGCTTATTGAATGAATTGATACAAAACCTGTGAGAATATAAAGTGCCTTTTATACCTGGAAAAGCATAAAACCAAGAGAAGCTACCTTGACCCATTCCCCTAGAAGTTGCACAATGCATACAAACTTAGGAGGTAGAGGTTCCCCTGGTTTGTTGCAGATGAGAAGTCTGCACATTGAAGCTTTGGACCAAGTGCCATATACTTTCCTTTCTGCTTTTCTAGCATAGTGGATCAAATGCTAGGCTAGGAGACAGAAAAATACGATTTCCAATTCAAAAATACTAAAGCTTAATAATAGTTGGAAGATCCTGACCAAGTCACTTTACCACAATGTGCCTCAGTTCGCCCTCTGGGATTTATCTACTGTGTGATAGAGTTCAAGCCATGTTGATGGAATTTCTCATACCTAGAGTTCCCCTTTACTGATGAAAAAACAGAGCCTCTGCTTATTTGTGAATACCATGATTAAATGCATAGTCCTCCTTTGATGTACTTTGTTGGGGTGGAGGAGAGGGAAAGGGTGGGTTGATAATTGTTAATAGATTCTGTTCTTGGAAAGGACTGAAAACTTATCTGGCCTTTTGAAGGCATACGTCCAAAATGAAGAGGGAAGACTATGGCGAGTTTCGATGGCAAATCTTTATACGTTCCTGAAAATAACTCGATATTTCTCGTAACAACCACCAACTGAAACAAGTCCATAGATGTTTCCTCCTAACTCAACAAACTTCACTTTCAAAACTAAATCCACAAGTGCAATGTAACCAATATGATCTCTCCACCTCTCCATTTTTATAGCCAAGAGATTCAGGCACAGCCTATTCATCATTCTAGTCTTCTACGTTTCAGAAAAGTTGAGAGTAACATCTCATGCTCGAACACTAGGGCCTGGGTCCCTGGTAGCTTTTCCCATCAGTGGTGATATGCAGCTTAAAGACCAGATACCAGGAAATAGGTCTTCTGGATGGAGGTTTCAAGATTTGAGAGCCAGTGATGGAAACAGTGAACCAGGATGTTCAATTTAAAATTCAATTCAACAAATATTTATCAAGCAACTACTATTACTAAGGCAATGTGCTAGGTATCAAGGATATAGATCAGGGGTCGGCAACATATGGCTCTCGAGTCATATCTGGCTCTTTCGAGGGCCAGATACGGCTCTTTCTGCAGGAGCCATAAAGTCCATTTTTTTTCAGGCGCGGTTACAGGAGCAGCACTGTGTGCACTGTACGGCTCTCACGAAATGACATTTTAAAAAATGTGGCGTTTATGGCTCTCATGGCCAAAAAGGTTGTCGACCCCTGGTCTAGATGAATGAAATCATGAAAAATAATTTTTCAAAACATTTTTCCATGTTTCCATGATTCATTTTCTTTCCCTCCTCTTTTCCCTCCCCCCTCCCATGAAAAATAATTAATTAAACACTTAGTCGGCCGAGCATTGTGCCAATTGCTGAGTGTGGTGTGTGAGGCAATCTCTGCCTTCAGGAAGCTTATATTCTTATAAGGGGAGCTAACCCCCATAAGGGAGTGGTGCTCAGGAATGTGTTTTGATCTATGGAGTCTCAGGCAAGATGATTTGGTCCAGAGAGGATGCAAATGACACACTACTTCCAGTAACAATGGAAGTATTGATTCAAATTTCTCCAAGTTAGAGGTTGGCGGGAAGAGGGGCAAGTTACATGTGCTATGGTAGAGCCAAGAAAATGGTCATTGTGAATGACTGGGTGAGGTGTGGAGCATAGACTGGTTTAAGCCTGATCCCGTATGGTGGGCCATCTAAGTTTTACATTCATTTGTCAATCAGGACTTATTGGTCCCAGGTAGGACTTCCAAAGTTGATTGGATTAGGTCTGCCAGGGGAGGGTCTCCAGAGTCTAGTAATAATTCAGAGAGTGCAGAGACAGGGTATGATTGAATGTCGTTTTTGTGTTTCTTACAAAGGCAAAAAATGACAATACAGCATTCTATATCAAGGAACTTACATTCCAGTGCCTAAAACAGTGTCTGATATATAGTATAGACATTTCATGACTCCTCGTCAAATGAATCACTTCCACTAAAGGATATGATGTGCGTATTGATCAGTAAATATACCATATTTGCAGAATAATACAAAGAAATTTTTTTTCAATTTAAAAGATGTATTAATTTATTCAACCAAAGTCTGCCTTCTCTCTCTTCCATATCAATCCTCCCCACCTCCATAAAGAACATAAGAAAAACAAAACTTATTGCGCACATGTATAGTCAATCAAAATAAAATTCCACATTGGCCATATCTACTCTTCCCTCCCACACACACAAAAAAGCGTCATTCTGCATTCTGAATCCTTCACCTCTAAGAAATGAATAGCATGTTTCATTTATAGTTTTCTGAAATCCTGGTTGGTCATTACACCGATAAGAATTCAGCACAATAGCATTCCATCATATTTATATGCCATAACTTGTTCATCCATACCTCACTTTATAGGTATCCTCTCAGATTCCCATTTTTGTCATCTCAAAAAAGAGCTATAAATATTTTTCTATGTCCTTAGATTTTGTTTTACTTAGTACTAATGCTTCCCTCGATCTATTCTTTCTTTAAGTCTACCTCCTGTTCCTCCCCTTTCTCTTCTATTTCCTTATTAAATGAAATATATTTCTGTAACCATCTCTGTGTGTATGTGTTTGCTTATATGTAGTCTTCCTTCTTTTGACCAGTTCAGATGAGAGTGACATTCAAATGTCAGCCATTCCCCTAGCCCTTCCTCTTTTCTCATCTACTTGCACACCCTGATTATTTAATTTTCCAATTTTCTCTAACCTTCCTTTCCCTTTTCCTCTAATTTATTCCTCTTCCCCTCCCTTTCCATTGTTTTTTTTAATTTAAAAAAATTTTTTAAACCCTTAAATTCTGTGTATTGGCTCCTTGGTGGAAGAGTGGTAAGGGTGGGCAATGGGGGTCAAGTGACTTGCCCAGGGTCACCCAGCTGGGAAGTGTCTGAGGCCACATTTGAACCCAGGACCTCCTGTCTCTAGGTCTGGCTCTCAATCCACTGAGCTACCCAGATGCCCCGCTTTCCATTCTTAAGATCATCAAGACAAGAGAACCACTGTTGTGTCTTGTCTAATTGGATGATGACAGGGCTCAGAAGGGACACGTGCATCATCTTCCTGTATTTGAATAGAAGTAGTTCATCCTTGTTTAATCCTTTGTCATTGTTCGTCCATGCTTACCTTTTTATGTTTCTCTTCTCTTCTCTGTTTGAACTTCAGAGTTTCTACACAGTTTTGGTCATTTTTAACTAGAATGCTTGGAAGTCCTCTATTTCAGTTAAGATTACTCAGTTTTACTGGTAATTTATTCTTAGCTGTAAGCCCATCTCCTTTGCCTTCTGGAATATCTTATCCAAGTTCTCTGCTCCTTTATAGTTATGGTTACTTAATCATGTTTTATCCTGATTATGGATCCTTGGTACTTGAATTCTTTCTTTCCCATCACTCGTAGTAATTTTTCTTTGACCTGGAAACTTTGGATTTTAGCTATGATTTTTTTTCCTGGGAGTTTTCATTTGGAGATTTCTTTCAGGAAGTTATTGGTGATTTTTTCTATTTTTGTTTCTAAGTGATAGAGTTTTCTTGTCAGATTTCTTGAAATATGGTGTCTAGACTCTTTTCTTTCTTTTTTTTTTCTGGTCATGGCATTTGGATAATCCAGTGATTCTTAAATTATTTTCTCCTTGATCTGTTTTATAGATCAGTCATTTTTGGTGTAAATACTTTATATTTTCTTCTATATTTTCAGTTTTCTTTACATCATGGAGTCATTTGATTCTACTTAGTTGATTTTGAATTGTCAAGAAGTTTGTTTCTTGGGCAAGTTTTTGTCCTCGTGTGTCAAACTGTTAATTCCCTATACATTTCTTTCTTCCATAGCTCAGATTTCCCTTCCATTTCTTTTCTTCAAGCACTCTTATTTCATTTATAGAAACAAAAACAGACAAAATTTTAATTCTCTTTTTGGAAAACTCTCATTTCTTCTCTTCCATGAATTCTTCTTGCTTGTAGATAGTTTGAAATCATTCTTTTCTTCTGGGTTTGTACCTTGAGTGTCCGTGCTACCACAATAGCTCTTTATGGTGGAATTATTTTTGTCTGCTCATTCTTCCAGCCTACTTCCTGACTCTGGGTTTGAAGTCAGGGCTAAGTTCTTCCATATTTCTGGTGGGAAAGTCTGGGATGGTCCTATTGCTGCTTTCTTGTGGTATTGAATGTGATTTTTTCCCTGAGGGCTTCAGGGACAGGCTGAGGAGCTGCAAGCTTTCAGTGCTCTCAGAGTAGTCAGATTTAGGGCACAATCTGATCCCTTTCCCCTTGGTCTGAGCTCTGTAAGTTCCTGACCTTGAGTTTGGATTGACTTCGGCTGGACTCAGCCCTTATCAATTAGATGGAGTACTTTATTGGTTCAGAGTGACAGATGTCTAGGTTTCCTATTAGTTTGGGGTTCTTGCCTTGGTTATTCTGCAGGCTGGGCTAGAGGCTAGAACCGAGACACTGCTCTGCGCATAAATTCTGCACCACACTGCTGCTACTTGCTTCTACTATAAAGTAAATTCTGAGAGGGAAAGAATGTTAGCTGGAGATTTGTAAAGGTCTGATGTAGGACGTGGTGTTCCACCTGTGATTTAAAGAAAGCTAGCGAATCTGAGAGCTCGAAGTGAAAAGGGAGCAAAGTGGGGAACAGTCTTCTGGGGAAGATGGATGGAATTGGATCACTTGTGCAGGTAGAAGGTTAACTTGGCCAGAAGAAGGGCCACCTCTTCATAGGATACAGAGGTAAAGGAGGACTTAGTGGCAGAGAAGTGGTATGAGATGAAGAGGAAGGGAGAAGAGGCGGTTCACGGTCAATGATCTCATTTTTCCTTCAGTGAAATACGAGGGAAGATTTTTTTTTAGATGCCCACATTTATTTTGTAGTTGGTCTTAAAGTGTTAGGTTGGCAATTTTGTCTATTTGGGGATGTTGTGGGAAAGTGCGGTCTTGACATGAATGGTGGGCAAGAGCCCATAATTCATTAGGGTCAGGGAACAAAAGAACCAATGGTGACTCTGTACAGGCTGACGGAATGCGGGTGGTTATGGACTCGTGCCCTGCCATGAAGTGATCTGAAATTCTGTGGCAGAACAGAACTTTACATTCAGATAAGAAATTTCTGGGCTGGAAGTGAGGAAGAAAATCCCCCTTTAGCTTGTAAATGGAGGGAATTTGATCTGGAAGTCATGGAGGCAAAATAAATATGAAGCCCCATGATGCCCTTTTTATTGAGTTAGTTTTTTGTCCATAAATACGCTTTAAGAGAAATAACTCACAGCTTTATTGAATATCATACCTCCAGCTTTGTTGGAAGACTGCTTATATATAATCAAGGAAGCCTCCAGTGATTTTCTTCCCCAAAACACTAACGCTAGTGAAAGCTCGGCCTGGCTCCTTGGTATTGTTGGATCATCTGGTCTCGAGGTCTTGACCTTGAAGAGAAGGTGAATCCATCGGGGACTACGCAGTGGCTAGTGATGATTGTGCCCCCGTTCGGCATAATGTGACATCAAGTGAGAATATTTTCAGTTCCTGATGGCTCTTTCCAGCTCACAGAGCATTATCTTTTCTTCTGGGAAGCTCAGGATTTCTTCACATTGTGATCTGGTTTAGTGAGAACTCCCAGTGTCTAATCAGAACCAGATCTAGGTCCTGCTGGGTCATATGATCTGTGTTTTGCAGTCTAAAGGTCATAGCATGATTTTAGCCAAATAAATTATTCACAGAGGGTCCGGAGGCTCTCTGGGGGTTCTCAGCTTCTTTCCTGACCTCTGTCTTCTGACCTATATTACTCAGGGCTTCAAAATCAGAAGTGTCCTGGGTTTTTCTGTGGGAACATTCCCCTATTTTTATAGTCATCCGAGAGCTCTGGTTCATAGCTATGTTAGAGAGAGCCCTGGGGGAGAAGGTTATACAGCATCTTTGCAGGATGAATTCCCTTGAGTGACAGAATGATGGAGGAAAAGAAAGGAAAGGCAAGCACACAGCCTTTTCCTTAGCTCTATATTATGGAGCCTTAGGATAGAATGTCAGAGCTATGGGGCGACAGAGACCAGAGATGAGCAGGGACTCACCTAAGGTCACTTCCCCAGTTAGTGGCCAAGCTGGAAAAAGAACTGGGATTGTGTTCGGAATATTTACGTGGTGCAGTCTTCTTCTAAGAACTCTGCAGAGGAATAAGCCTTTCGAATGGCAAAACCATAAGCATGGGCCTTTATAGGGGTTGCTTAGAGAAGGGAGGCTGTTGAAAAAACAGAAAGCAGATTGGAATGCCCTACCTCACCGAAGGCCTAGGATCACAGACACAGAGCTGGAAGGCCCTTTAGACGTCACCCAATCCAAGCCTCTAATTTTACTGATGAGGAAAACAGAGGCCCCGAGAGCTTCTGGGCCTTGCCTCAAATCACATAGGTAGTAGGGAATTACATCAGTATTTGAGCTCAGGCCTGCTAGGATTTCAGAGCCAGGGAGCTCTCCTTACTGTTCCATGCTGCTGCTCCAAGTGGGAAGAGGAAGAGGGGCATGAGCAGTCTGGCATTTCAGTTCACGGCTCAGCCCGCTTGGCACCGCCTTCGTGAAGCCTCCCCTCAGATGATTTGGGTTTTGCTTTGTATATATTTGGCATTTACGTATCTGAGTATAGGTTGTTGGCTTCGGTGGAAATAGTCTCGAGGGCAGGGGGCCGTGTAATCTGTGTCTTTGGGTCCCCATGTCTAGGACAGAGTGGGTGCCCCCTAGTTCGGTTGGATTAAAGGGAGTGTCGTGATTTTTCCCTGGGCGTGGATCACGTTTAGGTCACTGCAGAGGGGATCAGGCTCCTTTTAGGCCTCTTGAGGGGGAGTAAAATGTCATGACCTTTCATCCCTCCTCACTTTAAGTGCTTACTAGTTACCCAAGGTAGAATAGCAGCTGGTGGGAACAGGGGGGAGGGGAGGAGGGGAACAAAAACCAAAACCAAATGGTAGGAAGGACTTTGCTAAAGAGCCTTGGTTCCTCCGGGATCCTGTGAAACAAATCAGGGCGAGAAAAACTCCAACCTTAGTTTGGAAAAAAGATTTGAAAGGTCTCTGGAGACGGTGATGGATCAGGTAGAAGAGACGACAGCGGAAGGGTCTAGAGCTGTGCCCAGAGCGTCAATGGCATAGAAAATCTCTGAGAGAAGAGAGGAAAAAATTTCTTCAGCATTATTGGGAAAACGATTTCCGGCAGATCTTCCAGAAGAGAAAATGCCCGAATGCTTTCATCGAAGTCCCATGGAGTAAGGCTATAGTGCTACGTACGGATCGTCTGCGATGGCTAAAACGCTTGGGCCCTCAGTAGCAGCTGTATGGATTGTGCTTTGTCAACAGGAAGTCAAGCCCCTTAAGAGCCTTGTGGAACTATTTTAGCTAAAAGCCTTTCCCCAAATCCAGCACCACAGAGGCCTTCCATTCTAGGAGAAATCCTGAATAGACTCCAGAAAGCAGTCAACCCTCAATGCTTTTGTGAACCCTTTTCTAGAAAGTCTGATCTTTCCATATTTTACACAGTAGATGAAGAATCATCATAGACTTTTAAAACTGGATAGAGACAGGGCAGCTGGGTAGCTCAGTGGATTGAGAGCCAGGCCTAGAGACAGGAGGTCCTGGGTTCAAATCTGGCCTCAGACACTTCCCAGCTGGGTGACCCTGGGCAAGTCACTTGACCCCCATTGCCCACCCTTACCACTCTTCCGCCTAGGAGCCAATACACAGAAGTTAAGGGTTTTAAAAATTAAAAAAAAAAAAAACAACTGGATAGAGACGCAGAGATAATCTAACCAGACAACTTTATTTTACAGAGGACGGAACTGGGGCTCAGTAAGAATAAGGGGCTTGGCTAGGGTCACACAGGGAGTGAGTATCTGTCTGTCTATCTATCTATCTATCTATCTATCTATCTATCTATCTATCTATCTATCTATCTATCTATATGTCTATCTATCTATCTATCTATCTATTTATCTATCTATCTTTCTATCTACTTATTTATCTATCTGTTTTTTGTCTATCTGTGTCTATCTGTCAATCTATTGATCTGTCAATCTATCTGTTCTTCTGTCTGTAAATTTCTGTCTGTCTTTCTGTCTTTGTGTCTGCCTGTCTCTGCCTATCTATCCATCCATCTGCCTGCCTGCCTGCCTGCTTGCTTTTCTGCTTGTCTGTCTGTCTATCTATCTATCTATCTATCTATCTATCTATCTATCTATCTTTCTATCTACCTATTTATCTGTCTGCCTGTCTTTCTATCTATTTTTTGTCTGTCTATCTGTGTCTATCTGTCAATCTATCTATCCTTCTGTCTGTAAATGTCTGTCTGTCTTTCTGTCTGTCTCTGTGTCTGCCTGTCTCTATCTATCCATCCATCTGCCTGCCTGCTTTTCTGCTTGTCTGTCTATCTATCTATCCATCTGTCTGCCCATTGGGCCATCCATCCATCCGTCTGCCTGCCTGCCTGCCTGCCTGCCTAGGCTACCTAGCTGCCTCTCTTACTGCCTCTATTTTTAGAGATGCAGAAAGTTAAGCGATTTGTCCTGGGTCATACGGCTAGCCTGAAGTAAGTGTCTAAGGCCAACTTTGAAATGTGGTGTTACTTACTCGAAATCTACCTTGTGCGACATCTAGAGAGTTGTTCAGCAGAAATGGCTTCCCTTACACATCTGATGGCTTTTCTTGCCTGCACTCATAGACCTTTCGGAATGTAGCCCTGCCTTGGGTCTTTGCTCACGGCAATCCATCCTCCATTCAGCATAGGTCGGACTATCTTAGTCTTCTCCTAATTGAATTCTGGCTACTCCCCTTCACCTCCCAGATCACGTCAAATCTCCTCTTTTAGTATTGAAAGCTTTTTAACCTGGCCCCTTCCAGCCTTTTTACACGAGGCACCTATTCATCCACTCTACCCTTCATCCGATGTCCTGCTTCCTTAAACGTAACATTCTGCCTCCTCTTTCTGAGCCTCCCAACTCTCTGTCCCTCCTGCCTGACGGTCTCCTTCTCTCACCTCTGCTTTTTGGTTTGGGGCCTCCTTCAAGGCTCAGCCCTTTCCTGGCTCCCCCGTGCCCCATCCCCCTTCCAAATGGAATACTTGCCATTTCCCCCCTCTTGTGGATTTATTTGTACAGAGTCATTGGCTTGGCATTTCTCCCATTAGCCTAGGAGCTCTCGAGGGCAGATTTGCTTCGCATTCTCAGTGCTTCATAGAGTGCCTTAAGAAAATGCGCTTTCATCTTTCTTGACATTTCTGCATCATTTGACACTGTTGACTATTACCTCGTCCTGTCTACATGGCCTCGTTCTCCTTGGCTTCCATGACCCTGCTCTCTCCTGGTAATGCCAATAACCCGAACGGCCGTTCTTTCTCAGTCTCCTTTATTTGTTCACCCTGACCCTGCTCTCGAAGTCACGGAGAATCGGAGAATCTCTGAGTGGTGTGGACTCTCTGAGAGTCACCTAAACTTCTCCCCCATTGGGTTTAAAACAATGGGTGCTCCCTGCTTCCGAGTCCTTATGGAGCAGCCATCATGGGAAGAGGCCTGGGGTTATGGATTTGGTGCTGCCATGGCTCTTAGAGGCCAGCTCGGAGGACCGCTAGTCCAATCCCCTCATTTTACAGAATGACACAAGTGGAAGAAGCAGGGTTCAACCATGGGCTCTCTGCCCCCAGGACTGTCGTTTTCTCTAGTGCATCCCGTGTCCTCAAGATCTTGCTATAGTTTGTAAAGCTCTCATGTGGAAGTCTATCAGCGATCAAGCCACATCCCATTTTGTAGAGCCTTGTACCTATCCCTCGGAAGAAGAGCTTTTCACAAAGTTAATGCTTCCTTTTCAGGAATGAGCTCATTTCTGCAAAAGAAAGATATTAATTTATTCAACAGCTATGGGAAAAGTGATCTAATGCCCAACAAAGTCCCCTCCGAGTTCTAAGTATGAAGGATGAAAAGCACATGTTTGGCTAGTGCACTACTTAGGGAACAGCATTGAAAATGCCTCGGTGACAGAGTACCATTCCAATGGAAACTCTAAAATGGGAGTGGAATGCATTTGTGGGCTCTTTATTAAGCACATTGTGCTCATTCGCACCTTTCTTCCTTGGTTGGGCCTGGGAAGTGTGGAGTCTCCAATGGAACACCATACAAATGTAAATTTCACAAGCATGGCCAAGTAAGTAGAAACCACCCAGCAGTGTCCCTCATGCTTCCAGTCTTTTCCATGGTGCCAAGCCTCCAAGTCACAAGAAAGGCTGCCTGCCCTACATGGTTGCAGAGCTCCCTTTGGGCCCTTTTTCTCTTGTCTTTAGGCTATTTCTTGTCTTTTGGTGGACCAACATCTTTTCTGGAAAGACCAACCGAAAAACACTCGATGGCAAGTCTGAGAAAAATTGATGAGGGCAGAGATTTGAAGAAGATCATGAAGAGGAGATTAACAATGAAAGTCCAAGAAGTCGTGTCTAAGAAAGTTTGGGGGGGGGGAGTAAAAGAGATTTCACTAGTAAAGTTTAGAAACCATACTTGCTGATGCAGGTTGGCAGCTCTTATAACTAATAGTTTCAGATGGTTGTTCAAGGCCCTGGGACTTATCCATTGTCACATGATATATGTTAGAAACCAGAGTTGAACCCATATCTTTGTGGTTGCCACAGTGGCCCTCTAGCAGGTACTCTCCATCTCTTAATGACTTAAAGTAAATGTGAGAAAGAGCTCTTGATGATAAATTTGGGGAAGTTGAGGCACTGTAAGAAATGAATCATCTCTGGATTTCAAAGAAACCCTAGTGTGTCGGCTAAGTGGGGTTAGGGGGGTCTGGGGGAGAGGGAAAGAACATGAAATGTGTAAGTAGGAGGGGGAAATATTCAAAATAAAAATTAAAAAAAAAAAGAAAAAGAAAAGAAACCCTAATGACGGTGTTGTCATGAATCATAAATCTTCACTAATTCAAGGAAAGCCACTTTATAAGCTTGACATGGATTCTAAAGCTCCTAATCTTCTTCCAAAAACCTGAAAAGACCTTACTGGATGTGTCATCCGTGTCAACCCGCAGCTGGATCACATCCTTTCTCGCCCTTATATCCCATAGCCAACTAGTTCCCCAGCTAGTGCTTTTCCCCTCCAGTGGTAGCTTCAGTCTATTTGGATTATTTTAGTCATGGTAACATATCCCTTTAATATTTGATGGGCTGGGGATATTCACTGACATAGACATCAAGCGGGCTGTTACTCTCTTCCCTGAAGGATAGAGGGGTTATGGATCATTCTTTATTTTCTGGCACTAAAGGCAATGGGTAATGCCTACCCAAAGACAATAATAAAGCAGGCCTCCATGAAGTTGTCTCGAAAATTGGAAGTTATATAAAGGAGCAAATAAAGGTGGGGATTAGGAAATTTATCAAAAGTGGAATGGTGGGCAGAATATGATATTTGGATTTGGGGAGTCGATAGGATTCTCAGGTTATGGGAGAAGCATAGTGAGCAAGATGGCCTGGCCTTCACTATATAACAATAATAACAGTGTCTTATTATTTGAGCCACAGTGGCAATTTCGCAGAAAGAGAGAAGGGTCTGGAATCAGCAGACCAAGGGATGAAGGCCACTTCGGATGCTTCTGTGCTGTGTGAATTTGGCCAAGTCATTTCCGTAAGCTAGAAGTCATAATACGTAGAGTAGCCCTTGGGAGCTGAATCAATGAACCTGAGATCTTGTGACTTTCTTCCCAGTGTTGATATTAGCCTCTGGTGAGAGGCAGTGTGACATGGTGCATGAGGAAGTGGATTGAGAATCAATAAAACCTGAGTTCAAATCCTGCTTCAGATACATATACTTAACTGTGTGACTCTGAGCAGGCCACTGCTCTGGTTTGAGTCTTAGTTGCTTCATTAGTAAAATGAAAATGATGCTAAAGGCACCTGCTTCCAAGGAGTTGTTGTGAAAGTCAAATGAGCCGATGTCTCTGAGGCGTGCTGTAAACCCCAAAGCCCAAGGTGTCTACACTGCAAAGCTCTCTTGGCCTGATCTGCCCAATCACACAGTCAGGGTAGGGAGAGACAATAAGCAGGCAGCCTGAGCAGGTGTCAGTGTCTGTGATGAGGAAGTAAAGAGAGAACTTCTCGCAGATTAGAAAGCCCCAAATGCCACCGGGTTTGATCTAGCAGGCAACGTAGAACCAGTGCTGCTGTGAAACAGGGCCAAGATGCAGGGGAACAACAAGCAAGTCATTTTTTTAGCCACAGTGAGGAAAATCGGAACACTGGGGAGCCATTTGGCTCGGGTAACGAGAATGAATGATGTAGAGAAGGCAGAACTTTCCAACTCTTCATTTCCTCCTGATTTCTCTACTCTGGAGAACAGAAGGACAAGAAAGAAGGCTGGTGGCCAGTCGATCAGTGAGGAGGGTGTAAGGAGGCACCTTGCTGCCCTTGATGATGAGTTCAGGCCATTGGTTCCTTATGAACTCTAACCCTGCATCCTAAAAGAGTCAGCAGACACGATTGCAGAGCTACTGCTGTGAACTCTGAAAAATTAGAGAAAACACGAGAGGGGCTGCAGAATTTGAAGAGGAAAATACTGTCCAAATTTTCAAACAAGGCTACACATGATGAACTGGTGTGCTTGACTTCCGTTCTTGGCCAAATTCTCAAACGTATGCCAAAGGGATGGTTTTTGAACATTTAGAAAAAGGAATCGGTGAGGGGCTCCAGGAAACTTGTGGGACAAGATGGTAGACGAGATACCTTCTCCAATCCCGTTGACTTCTCAGAAAATAGAAACCATGTTTAAATAAATAAATAAAATTAAAATAAAGCAACTTCATCCGTCTCCATGGTCTAGGATACCCAGAAGCCAAGAGAAGGTAAATCCCACCCCAGTCGCCTCTCTCCCACCCAGGAACTGGCAGTACTGTAGAAACCCCAACTCCAGATTGCAGAAGTTTGCTCAGACCCTGACAGACGGCACTACAGCAGACGGTCCTGTAGCACCAGCAGAGCCACTTTCTGAACTACCTGTGCTGGATTAGAGAGCTGAGGAGCACAGGGAGTGGGCCAGGTCACCATAATAGGACACTGTTTATGTGAGGGGATGTGAGCTATTCCACCAAACCCAAGGGAAAGAGAGCAGCATCCCATTGGGCTTTTTGTGACCACCCAAATGTCAACTGGAACAGGGACCTAGGCTGGTGACCTATGACTTGCCCACCATGGAAGGAGGCTGAGGTACTTTGAGATCCAACCAAGGATGCTTTGGTGGTGGGAGGAGGCTCCATTGATGAATACTATTTGTGAAGAGCTGGTTTATAAAGGGAGATGAGGACCTTGTGCTGCATGTGGCATGGGGGATTTAGCACTTGAATTGAGTTGGAAAGTCTATTCGTCCTACTAGTGAGGGGCATCTGGCATCTGGGGGAGTGTGAGAACATGGATCCAGGGAGGAAATTTTGAGGCACATGAGGGGGGAAAAGGTAAACTAGGGGAGGGTGGAGATGAATTGTAGGCTGCATAATCCCGGATGTGGTAGGGGAGGGACCCTGCCATGGGGAAATGCCTTCTATCACCCGCCATTGTTGGCATTGTTCTAGGAGGGAAGCATAATGGAAAAAGGAATTCCACAGAGCAAGTACTACAAGGCAGTGGTAAAAACTAACTGGAGGGGAGAACCTTGGAAGCTTTGATTGCACAAGGAATGCAGAAAAGAGAAAGATCAGATAATTCAGGGGTCAAGACAGTTTCGACAGAAGGGGAGAATGGGTAAGGAAGAGAGTAAAAGAAATCATTTGGGAAAAGGATGTGAAAAATAAAATTAGAAAAACCTGGGGGCACCTGGGTAGCTCAGTGGATTGAGAACCAGGCCTGGAAATGGGAGGTCCTAGGTTTAAATCTGGCCTCAGACACTTCCCAGCTGGGTGACCCTGGGCAAGTCACTTGACCCCCATGGCCTACCCCTTACCACTCTTCCGCCTAGGAGCCAATACACAGCACTGACTCCAAGACGGAAGGTGAGGGTTTAAAAAAAAAGAAAGAAAAAGCAAAACCCTAATAAATAGGACTAGTTGAAGGGGAGGAAAGGAAGGGAGACCCTACCTGACTAAATGGGAGGGGGGAAAAGGAGGGACAAGTTATATAACTAGATAAAAAGCAAGAGCATCAAAGGAACTCATAAGCAAAACCTCAAAGGGAAAGGGGTAATATACGACAGGAGGAGATTGGGGAGAGGTGAAGAGAGCCACAAGAAGAGGGCCAACTTCAAAAAGATCAAGGAAAAGTAACTGAAGGAACATCGTATTTTGTTTATGGCACAAGAAGGAGGAAAAATCATAGCTAGGGGGAAAAAAAAGCAGTTTTAGAGAGAAATGGAGGAAAATAGAAGCCTGACTCTCATAACTTCAAATGTGAATGAATTAAACAATCCAGCAAAATGAAAAAGTGAGAGCGGATTAAAAAACCCCAAATCCTCCAATCTGTTGCTTACAGGAAACATCTTTTCCAAAACAAAGACGTGCACCAAATGGAACTGAGGACCCGAGAAAAAAAATTCAGTGTGCATCAAGGGAAACGAGGAACGTAAGAGCTGCAATCATGCTGACAAAGCTAAAACAAACATGCAAGAAATTTCTAAATGATAAATAAGGAACTATTTCCCAAACATCCCAAACAACAGAATTGCAGGAGTGAATAAATGATACATCATGTTGAAAGGAACGTAGATAAGAAGCCACTATCAGTAATAAACTTAAATGCTCCAAATATGTTATCATCCAAATTCATAAGGGATGAATTCTCGTATTTGTGCCAGGAGAAGACATTGACAGTAACAGGATACTTTAATATTCTGTCTCAATTTGGGATAAGTCTAACAGATAAACAAAGGGGGGAATATGCAACTGAAAAAAAATGGCCAGAGAAACTAAAATTAAGAGAATTATGTTATCTTCTGGATGAGAAAGAAAACGATTGTGCATTTCTCAGTATCTCGTGGAAATTTCACAGAAATTGACCATGTTCTAGGGCACCGAGATAATTGCAAACAAATAGAAAAAGGAAGAAATACTTATTACATCTTTTATAACACATAACACGATAAAAATAACAATTGATTCAAGGACCACAAACAAAAGATACAGACCCAAATGGAAACTTCACAGCGAAGTCTGAAATAATGAGTAAATCACAGAACAAATCATAGAAACAATAATTATGTAAAAGAAAATGGTGATGAACCAACATACTAAAACTTTTGGTATGAACTAAAGGAGTCCTTGGGGTAAAAATGATATCCTTATAAACACACATTAAGAAAATGGAAAAAGAAAAGTTAATGAACTGAATATACATTTAACAAATTAGAAAGCCAAGAAATGAACAAACCTAAAATAAACACAGAAGTAAAAATTTAAGGGAAAATAGATAAATTAGAAACAAAAACATTTATGGAAATGATGAATAAAACTAAAAGCTAATTCTTTGAAAAGACCAATAAAATTGAGAAACTCTTAGCTAATCTGATTAAAAAGAAGAAAATCAAATCAACTAAATAGTGAGTGATTAAGGTGAAATAACAACAATCTTAGGAGAAATAAAAATAATAATCAGGACGTATTATGCCTAGTTACGTGCTAGCAAAATTGAGAGCACAAAAGAAATAATACCTTCAAAACTGTAAAAATATTTAAACTGGCAGCGGATCAGATAGAAATCTATTTTTAATTTAATTTTTATTAACATGCAAAACATGCTTCCATATTGGTCATTTTTGTAAAAGCACATTCATATAAAACCAAAACCCCCAAATAAAACCATAAATACACTGATGTGAAAGACAGTATGCATTGATCCACATCCAACTGACTCCAGCAGTTCTTTCTCAGGGGCTAGATAGTAGTCCCCATCGTAATTCTTTTCAGGATTGTCCCAGATCTTTGCATTGCTGAGAGTAGCCAAGTTTTCACAATTGATCATCATACAATGCTGCTGTCACTGTGTACATTGTTCTCTCAGTTCTGCTTATTTTGCTCGGCATCAGTTCTTTCCACCTTTTTCTGAAATCTTGCTTGTCATTTCTTATAACACAATAGTATTCCACCAACCATCATGTACCATGATCTCTTCGGCCATTCCCCAATTGAGGGACATCCCTTTAGTTTCCAATTCTTTGCCACCACAGAAAGAGCAGCTAGAAATATTTTTGTACAAATAGGTCCTTTCCTCTTTTTATGATCTCTTTGAGATACAGATCCAGTAGTTGTATTACTGGATTAAAGGGTATGCACAATTTTATAGCCCTTTGGGCATAGTTCCAAATTGCCCTTCAGAATGTTTCCATCAGTTCACAACTTCACCAACAATGAATTAGTGTCTCATTTTTGCCACATCCCCTCCAACATTTATCACTTTCCTTTACTGTCACAATGGCCAATCTGATAGGTGTGTAGTAGAACCTCGAGTTGTTTTAATCTGCTTTTCTCTTATCAAGAAGGATTTCGAACATTTTTTCCATATCCCAATGGGATTTCCATTTTTTTTCCCACAGCTTTGAGTTCTTCATCAGAAAATTGCTCGTTCATATCCTTTGGCCATTTGTCAATTGGAGAATGGCTTGTATCCTTATAAATTTGACTTAGTTCTCTTTAAATTTGAGAAATGAGACCTCTATCAGAGAAATTTGTTATGAAATTTTTTCCATTTGTTTCCCTTCTAATCTTGCTTATATTTTTTTGTACAAAAGCTCTTTAAATATGATCAAAATTATTCATTTTACATCTTATAATGCTCTCCTTCTTTTGTTTGGTCATAAATTCTTCCCTTCTCCAGAGATCTGCCAGATAATCTAGTCTATGTTCCTGTAATTTAGTTATGGTATCACTCTTTCTATCTAAATCATATGCCCATTGTGACCTTATCTTGGTATAGGGTGTCTAAACCTAATTTTTGCCATCCTGTTTTCAGTTTTGTTAAACATTGAGATCTTATTCTGAAAGCGGGGGTCTTTAGGGTTATAAAATATTAGGTGGCTAAGGTCATTTACTCCTGTATCTTGCCTATGTAACCTATTCCATCTATATATCATTCTATTTCTTAGCCAGTGCCATACTGTTTTGATGATTAATACTTTACCGGTTTGAGAAATGGTACTGCTAGGACACCCTCCTTCAAATTTTTTTTCCATTCATTCCCTTGATATCCTTGCTCTTTTATTCTTCCAGATGAATTTTGTTTTTATTTTTTCTAGTTCTATAAAATGATTATTTGGTAGTTTGAGTGGCATGGCCCTGAATAAATAAATTCCTTTAGGTAGAATTGTCTTTTTTATTATATTAGCTCAGCCAACTCATGAACAAGTAGTATTTTTCCAGTTGTTCAAATCTGACTTTATGTGAAAAGCGTTTTGTAATTGTGTCCATATAATTCTTTGCTTTGTCTTAGTAAGTAGATTCCTGAGTAGTTTATATTGTCTGGAGTTATTTTAAATGGAATTTCTCGGGTAGACATCTTAAATAACCCTATTTAAGAAAAGGAATTCGATCTTGCTTTAAAAGAGCTACCAAAGAGGAGGAAAAAACCCAGACTTCTCGGTCTGATGAATTCATAAGAGAATTCTATCAAACTTTTAAAGAACTGTCAGTAGTCATACTTAAGAAATTATTCTCAAGTATAGAGAAAGATTGGCACCCTAGCAGCATCCTTTAAAGCGACAAATATAGACGTACAAACTATAAATAAATTACAAACCAGGAAAAACACAGAAAGAAACCCATTGGCCAGTTATATTCATTAAGATTAACTAAAAAAATGGTGAACAAAATCCTGTGAAATAGATGAGTGCAATTTACTCAAGAATTCATTCATAATGACCAAGTGGGATTCATACTAGGGATTCAAGGATGGTTCAGCATTAGGAAAACAAGCAAGTGGGAAATGAAATCATAATAGCAAGGATGATAGCTAACATTTATTGAGCACTTACTATGTAAGCTGTGTTAAATACTTTATGTGTATTACCTCATTGGATTCTCAGAACAACCCTGGGAGGAAGGTGCTATTACTATTCCCAGTTTGTGGATGAGGAAACTGAGGTGAACAGTAGTTAAGTGACTTGCCCAGGGTCACACAGCTAGTAAATGTCTGAAGTCACGTTTGAATTCAGTTCTCCATGACCCCAGATCCCCAGCGACTCTATCCACTAGTGCAGGCTAGTTGCCCAAGCACAGCAATATAAATGGGAAGAACTCAACACCAGCAAACCCAAAAGGAATGTAACAAAATTATAAAGATCAAGTATGACTTGAATGAAGAGATCTGAGATCGTACCCCCAATTCACCCCTTCCTGGAGGTAGGAGGTCCACTAGTGTTACACATTATGCATAATTTTAGCCATTTTCAATATACTGATGAGTTGTACTTTTTTCTTCTAAAAAATGCTGTTTGTTATATGGGATGATTCTCTTAGAGTGAAAGAGGAGCGAGATTCTTGGGATAAGTATGGTGATAAAGACAAAAAAAATTGATAAAACTTATTTTTTAAAGTTGCTTCGAACAAGCATAGCTTCATTAAGACTAGATCAAGTCAGGCTTATTTTATCTCTTTCTTTGACAAGGTTACTGAAGCAGCAGCCTGGGAAAAAAACGCTATAGAGATGTGATTTATCCACATTTTGCTAGAGTTTTCGACAAAGTTTCTAATGCGATTCTTGCGGAATGTACTCCTTCGTCTCCTCTGTCTCTTGGAATTCCCAATCTCCTTCAAGATACAATTCAGTCACCATCTTTTGCATGAGGACTTTCCCAGTCCTACCAGCTGCTACTGCAATATCCTCTAAATAATTTACTTTTATTAATTTTATCATCTCTCTATATTAAAATCTTATCTAATCATATATATTATATAACATCTGTATAACGTGCATTATATAGTATATTCATTCATTTGATTATATATATTTATACAGATAGTGCCTATCCTGATCTCATACAAAACCTTTTTGAGGTCAGGGACTATTTGTGTTTTGCCTTTGTGTTTTTAGCATCTAGCAGGGTGCTTGGCACATAGTTAGCCAATGGAATTGAGGGGATTAGAACACGTGATTCGTTTTGGAAATTGGGTGAGTTTCACTGACTTCATCTTGTGACTCAGTTTGGGAGCTATCGAGTTCTCTTTTCACCTCAGTTTCCAAATTAGTGCAATCTCTGTCTTGCGAGAAAACTTTATTCAGTTGTGGGAATCGTGAGAGATCCTTCTCTTACTGGTTGAACCTAGTCCTGAGTGGCCAGGAAGCTGGGCCATCTCTTCCTACTGTTTCGAGGACATTAATTAAAGACCTAGATTATGTTGACTGGAAACCCCATCAGATCATAAGATCGACGCAAGGAGTTTGCTCACTATTGGGCGTCTCAAGGAAGTCGCGTGTCTTCTCTGAACGCTGGTCCCACACTGATCAATCCGTTCAAGTTTCCATTTTCCTTTAATTATTTACAGAGACTTGTGGGAAATTTCTGATTTCAGGGAATTATACCTGTTCACTCTCCCCCTCCCAACTTGGAAAATCCCAAATTTTTCATCCGGTTTAAATCAGATGACTAATGTTGCCTTGTTTCCTTTAAATCAATTGACCACATTCGATTAATTGCTCTTAATGAATAGAAGTCTGGCTTCCCTTGTGTTCAGAGTCCAGCCCTCAGGTGAGGAAGGGGCCTGGTCCCAATTTGTTAGGTAATTGGCATGCATTGCTTCATACATGGGCATGTTTGGGAGCTCAGATCTTTGTTACTTCAGTCATTTCATCTCTCACCCACTACATAGCACTTAATAAATAATGGATCTATTGATGGGCTGTAGAAGTGTAAGTTGAGGAAAGTCATTTCAGAATGGGTTGAACGATGGGGCCTAAAGAGTATTCATTGATGGCTTGACATCAGCTTAGAGGGAGATCATGGATGGAGTCTATCAGGAGTCTCTTCTTATCCTGATGCTGCTCAGGATTTTTTATTTGCTTAAATGACTTGGACCAAGGCAAGGTAGCATGTTTATCATATTTGTAGATGACAATTTCACGGGTGGGGAGAGAAGATATATTAGATGACCGAGCTGGGAACTAAAAGGATCTCAAGAAGTCGTGGAGATGGGCCAAACTAAATAAGCTGAACTTTAATAGAAATAAAGGCGAAGTCCTTCACTCGGGTTAAATAAAGGTACATGATGAGGGAATCATTGCTAGATAGTAGGTAACGATTCTTATGATGAAGATCTAGGGGGAACGCGGTGTTCAGCAAACCCGAGGTAATTATTTGGGGGAAGAGATTTCTTCAACCAAAACTGCTGGGAAAACTGGAAAGCAGTTTGGTGGAAATCAGGTTTAGACCAAGCTGTGATATCATACGCCAATACACCACGATGAGCTCAAATGGATGTATGACTTAGATATGTGAAATGCTACACCATGAAAAATGAGAAGAACTCAAGACCGGGCACCTTTTACAAGGTTAGCCAAGTTCTTTGTTTGTTTGTTTGTTTTTATCTTTATAACAATTTTACACAGAAGTTTTCCATGTTTCCATGATTCATGTTATCTCCCCCCTCTCTTTCCTCCCCCCCTCCCAGAGTTGACAAGCAATCCCACTGGGCTATGCATGTATTATCTCTTAAATCACACTTCCATACAATTCATTTTTCTTAGAGAATAAACTTACCGAGGGGAGAGTTCTTGTCCAAACAAGACGCAGAGATGTCATCACTTCAGAGAAAGAAGATCATTTTGATTATGTGAAATTGAAAAACTTTTACAAGAACAAAAATCAAAATACAGATCAATAAAAAAGAGAAAGTGTCAACTGAGAAAACCTTCATACCAAACGCGTCAGGGTCCAGGATCGAAGCTAAATAGGTAATTAACACAAATATATACAACTAGGGGCTATTCAGTGGATCAAAGGTTAAGAACAAACAGTTCTCAAAGGAGGCGAAGACTACAGTCCTATGAAAGATGACTCCAAATCACTTAATATAAGCGATATGTGGATTAAAACAGCTCTAAGGTTTTGCATCACATCCAGCAAATTGTCGAAGATGACAAAAGAGAGAAATTGTCATTGGTGAGGGGTTATGGAAATACAGGCTCCTTAGGGTTGGGGAGGTTGAGTCACAAGTCGGCCTGATTACTCTGGGAAGCAATTTGGAATCATTCTATGGCGATGACGAAAATGGCCGTGGCCTCTCACCCAGAAATCCCACTATGAGTTACACACCCAGGGAAGTCAATGACACGAAGTCCCACATACCCCAAATATTTCAATCTATATCTGTTTCCTGGTAGCGAAGAACTGGAAACAAAGTAGATAATCGTTGCTTGGGGAATGGCTAAGTAAAATGGGGCATCGAGATATACAGAGTTATTACTGTGCTGGAAGAAACAGTGAACATAAAAAATTGATAGGTGCTTGGGAAGAAATATGCAGGAATGAAAAAGAGATACCCGGTGACCATGGCATTCGATTTGGGAAGAAGGACAGCCGCTCTCCCTAATTGTCGTGTGATCATAATGAATAAGTTTGCTCTGGGAAAAGAGTTGAGAAAAGAAACTTTCCCTCTTTATAGAGGTAGATGACCCTGAGTGTCATATATTATTATAATTACATATATTATTAGATAGATATTACGTATATTAATATAATTACATATATTATTATGTATTATTATATATTATATATTATTAGATAGGGTAAAAGTATTGGCTTGTAGGGGGCAGCTGGGTAGCTCAGTAGATTGAGAATCAGGCCTAGAGATGGGAGGTCCTGGGTTTAAATCCGACCTCAGACACTTCCCAGCTGTGTGACCCTGGGCAAGCCCCTTGACCCCCATTGCCTACCCTTACCACTCTTCTGCCTTGGAGCCAATACACAGTATTGACTCCAAGATGGAAGGTGAGGGTTTTAAAAAAGTATTGGCTTGTTTTAATAACCTTATTTTTTCCCGTTTCTTTTTAATTCTTTGTTAGAAGGGACAACTCACTGAGTAGGGTTATGAGGAGAAGTGTATTCATAAATGGAAGTGATTTAAAACAAAGAGTATCAATAAAAATCATAGGAAAAAAAGAAAAAAAAAGATCTAAGAGTTTTAGTGGTCCACAAGCTAAACATGAGTCAACGGTGCGATCAGACAGCCAAGACAGCTACTGCAATATTAGGCTGCTTAAGAGAGGCATAGACCAGTCAGTCAACAAGCATTTCTTAAGCCTACTCGGTGTCAGGCCCTGTGCTAAGCTTTGCCATGCAAGGAAAGGCAAAGACAAGTTCTGAAGGAACTCAAAGTCAAATGGGAAAGATAGAATACCAAGGACTATGAACAAATAAGTTACATAAACAGGATAAATTGGAGATAATCCCATATGGAAGGCACTAGTTTTAAGAGGGAATGGGGGGGGGCAGTGGAGTAGCTTAGTGGATTAAGAACCAGGCCTAGAGACGGGAGGTCCTAGGTTCAAATCTGACCTCAGACACTTCCTAGCTGTGTGACCCTGGGCAAGTCCCTTAACCTCCATTGTCTAACCCTTACCACTCTTCTGCCTTGGAGCCAATACACAGTATTGACTCCAAGATGGAAGGTGAGGGTTTAAAAAAAAGAGGGAATCAGGGAAGACTTATAGAACATGACATTTTATCTGGGACTTCAGAGAAGTCAGAGTGGCTAGGAAGCGGAGATAAGGAAGGAGAGAATTCCAGACATGGAGAACAGTCATTGGATATGCTCCAAATTGGGCAATAGAATGTCTTATGTAAGGAATAGCAAGAAAGCCAGCGTCACTGGATTACAGCGTACGTGAGTAAGGTGTAAGAAGACCGGAACGGTAAGAGGGGGCAGGTTATAAAGGACTTGGGATGCCACACAGAGGGTTTTCTATTTCATCTTGGATCATAATATAGGCGTCCCAAGCATGCTGTGCTTTTCTCTAGTCATATTATGTTTGTAATATTGTATTTATCCCATTTGGGGGAAGATGCTGACCAAAGTAGGGGTTCTTAGCCTGGGACCCAGACAAGCCTGTGAATAAATTTCTGGGGGTCTATGATCTTGACTGGGAAAGTAGCTTTTCTGTTTCTGCTAAAATCTAATTGAAACTCAGCAGTTCCTTCAATTCTTTAAAAACTTTCTCAGCAGAGATTCATAGGTTTCACCAGATTGCCTCTAATGGGATCCATGACCAAAAAAGGGGGGGAAGATCCGCTGATGTAGAAAGTATCCAGAGGAGAGTGACCAAGATGGTGAGAGGCCTGGAGGCAATGTCATGGGATCACTGGTTGGAGAAACTAAAGGTATTTAGCTTGGAGGAGATACGACATGAAGGTGCCATGACAACTCTACCAGGAATTTGAAGGGCCATCATATGGAAGAAGGATTCATGTTGCTATACTTAGCTCCAGAGAGTATAACTGGGAGCAATGGATGGTTCATGTTGCAGAAAAGATCAGTTGAGGCTGTGTGTAAGGAAAGGCTCTTTCAGCACCTCTCACTTGGTGCCATACTCTCAGTTTCAAGGATCACCTCTATTCAGATGACACTCAAATCTCTATCTCCATCCCCCCCAAATCCTCTAATTCAGCTTTTTTTAACATCTTCCTTTGTTGTAATCAGAGACTTAGTGCTTTTAGTTAGTCTGGTCTTTGTACATTCCACATGAAGAAACCTGGGCCCAGAGAGGTGAGGCAACTTAGCGAGAGTCCCACGAGTGAAGGACAAGTGTGCGGATTTACCAATCCAAATGGAATGTCTCTCCTCTTCCTTTATCCTTCTTTCCTTCAAGGCCCAACCAAAGCGCTACCTCATCCGTCAAACCTTCCCTGATTCTGTCCCCTCCATCCCCCATTAGGACCAAGCACTCTTGGCCTCCTGAATCTCTCCTCCCAGTCTCTTTGGAACTCTACTATTCATTTAGCGTCTTCCACATTGTGTCTTGGTTCAATGCTCATTTGTCTTATCCTTCTACATAGTAAGCTCCTTGACGTGAGGGACAGTGCAGTGCTTGGTTTTCTCTTTGTAGTTTCTCCCCTCCTTTGCATCCAACACTGTGCTTTGTACATAATAAGTACTTAATAAATGCTCGTTTAATCAAGTTCCCCTTCTGTGCCCAATAAAGGAGAACAGAAGGTTACCATATAAACATTCTCATTCGGTGCCTTCTTTCCAGGGACGCACCTGCCTGAACTGCTCTGTTCTGACATTCTGTGGTTTCTGTTTAGAAGTGAACTAGCCCAGCATGCACAGCCACAGTACGCTGGCATGTGACCCATTTGCTCACGTTGAAATCCAAAAATCGTTTTAGTGTTGAGACCAATCGAGGAGGGTACAAAGAATGAGAGGCCCTGTGAACAACAGCCATGGTCACCATTGAAAGGATGTGTGGGAAGTCACTGTAGAAATGAGCTAGGAATGGTGGTAGGCACCTACGGTCCCCACTGCTGGGGAGGCTGAGACAGATGGATCACTTGAATTCAGGACTTCTGAGTTTCACTTGAGGTATAGATGACTGGGCATCTGTACAAAGTCCAGCACCAATATGGGAGTGGGCACAACCAGACAAGTCTGCCCAGGTCAGAAAAGAAGCAGATCAAAGTCTCTGTGATAGTCAGTAGCAGCCTTAGACCAGGGAGTAGCCTGTGCATGTCCAGCCTGAGAAAGAAAGGGAGACCCAGTAAAAAACCAAGATCCTTCTCATCTATGACTCTTAAAATTGTTTGCTTCCTTTCCAGACTCAGCTTAGGGGCCGTGTCCTAAACGAGACCTTTCCTTATGCCCCCTACCCTTGGGGGTGCCCTCTTCTTCTTGGAATGCATTTGCATTCTTTTGTGTATGCTTTCATTTGCCTCCTCTGTTTCCATGTTGTCTGTCCCCCGCCCCCTCCAAAGGATGGAAGCTCTCTAAGACCACCAGTGCTTGCCTGGTTCTTGTCTTTATATGCGTCACTCACACACAGACCAGGCTGGCACAGGGGGAGACCTTCAACATTTTGGTTGCATCGAATTGGAGACCTCTAGTTGTCTTCCTAATTATATGGATATACATGGCGAATAACGTTCTCTATGACATGTGGAGGTGGAGATGAGAAATCGCATGGCTAAGAAGGTAGAGTTGAAGCTTTCCAAAGGAAGCTGGAATCTGTCTTCACTGGGTAAATGCTGCTTGTTCCTGAAGTGAGCTAGAAATTGTCTCCTGGACTGTTATATATTATTTGGAAACCCTAAATAATTTGGGTTAATAAACCTGGTCAGGCTTTCAGTTTTATGAGCTTGCCTCTTCCTCTGGGAAACCAGGTATCTGGAACTCCTTCCTGCCAATTTAAATTGTCATAAGCCAGTGTACATACATCATTGACAACAGGCTGTAAAGGAGAAACAGTGCTAGCCATAATATCTGGCTGCTCGAAATGAGGATGAACCAGCCACCGTGAGATTGTCCCTTACAACTGAAAATGGCCTGCTTCCTGTCTTCGGCTAATGTTGCCACCAGATGAATAGAGAAAGGCATCTGTGTGGACAGGCTTTATCAGTGAGTGAACAGGGCTAGCAGACCAGTTCTGTAACATTCGCCAAGACTGGAATGGAGCCTGACTTAAAGAAAATGGAAACCTACCAACTCACTGAACCCACACACATACACGAGATGTGCCGCCACCCCCCAACACACACACACACACACACACACACACACACACACACACACACACACACACACACGTGCACACCACTCCCCCCTCCCCATAGAAATCATAAGTTCTTGGCTGTAGGTAGCCTTCAGCTATGGAAGAATCAAGTCAACCTTTTAAGAAAAGAAATATAGAGGTATGGCAGGGAACCAACTGGGAACCTTTGCCTCTGCAATGAGGTTATCGCTTACTGGGTTTGGGGCTTCTAATTGTTTTCTTTTTTTCTCTTTGCCTTTGAAAAAAGTGGTGATTTTCTTCCTAACAAACGAAATTCACTTGGCCAGTTGTTGGTGATATGATGCCAACATGGCTGTATTGATTCGTATTTGGGAAACAGTATACCAAAAGTAGCAATTGAATTGTCAACACTTAAGACAGTGAAGATTCAGCTCAGGAGGTTTTTAGAGCAAGCAGTGGCTACACACTGGGTTCACTCTTCATCCACCAAGCAGAGTTTTTTCTTTTTAATTTAAAAATTTTTTTTTTCAATTTTCACTTAATTAATTAATTACTTGATTAATTAATTAAGCACCTTACCTTCTAGCTTCGAATCAATGCTATGTATGGGTTCCAAAGTAGAAGAATAGGCTTTGAGGGTTAAGTCACCTGCCCAGGACCACCCAGTTAGGAAGTGTCTGAGGATGGATTTGAACCCAGCCCTTCCCATCTCTAGGCCTGGTTCTCAGTCTACTGAGCTACCTAGCCACCCCCCAAGTAGAGTTTTTCTAATAGATTTGAACACTGATTACAGTGGCTTATTTTGCCTTGTCTGGAAAAATCTTTGCATAGGTGGAATTCAGAATTTTCAGATCGATTTTCTATTGTACCTCACCAATTCAGTTCACTTCATTGTCACCCTAAATCAGTACAATATTACTATTTCGTACTTTGTCCTCAAAGAGGACCAATGACATCTCAAGGATGATGTCTTGACTCGTGCGTTCATTGGATTTAAGTGAGGCAGATTTGAACAGTGTTGACAGTCTCCCTTTCTCTTCTCAGAGAGCCATAACTAGCATAAAGGTTTTCCCCAGGGAACCAACATCCAAAGAAGTGTACTTCTTCCCTGGGGAGCAGGTCGCAGGTCGCATGTCTTCCTGCTTGCAACAACTGTCACCCCAGGGCCTTATCGCATAAGTCCTCTATTGCTATGGCGCCCCTCTCACTGGGTTACCATGCCCCTTAAGTCCTTCTGAAGTAAGAATTGGGCTGTCTCTTCTCTCACACCTCCCCACCCCTCAACATGTTTTGCCCCAAATGAAAATGATTTCTAGTTATGACTCTGCCGTGTGTACATCTGGGAAGGTTTCCAATACCACCAATTATGTCAAAATATGTTTTACTAAGATATAGTGAGGCATACAGTACAGATTCCCATGATGTATATTAAATCCTTGCCCTCTTTCCTCCTAAGTGCTTCTTCAAATAAATCACTTTTAAACATCTTTAAATTGGGGAGCAAAGGAGAGGAAGCAGGAGAAAAGAACCTTTCACATTTGGGATCCTGAAATGGCATTCTGTTTGCATTGTCGTGGAACACAGTGAAATCATTTCCAAAGGTTTGGTCAAATTATTAATCTCTAGAGATCCTCCTAACTCGAAGAAATAATAATAATAGTCATTGTTTTAGAAATTCTTGGGAGCAGAACAGTAAATGGCCATCCCCTGTGCCTTGAGTTAGACACGAATATTGCTCATTTATTTGGAGAAAGGAAAAAAAAAACCCCAAGAGTCAGAAAGGAAACTGGATGACAACTTCCCAAGAATTACTGAAGTCTATTAATATTCTAGAGAATTGTCTTGAACTAGAGAGAAACTCTATGGGAAGCAGAAATGAAGAGTCATTTATAATAAGTGGATGCCTAGAGACTGCTTCCTTTTTTCATGATTCTGTTCCAAGGTATGGGAGGGAGAAAAGCCAGGCTAAAAGGAAAAAAAGAAAAAGAATGGTAACTATTGATCCATCCTTCGAAAGAGACACAAACTCTTACCTGTCTGTCTTCAAGAGTTAGAAGTGGGGGCAGCTGGGTAGCTCAGTGGATGGAGAGCCAGGCCTAGAGACGGGAGGTCCTAGGTTCAAATCTGGCCTCAGACACTTCCTAGCTGTGTGACCCTGGGCAAGTCACTTAACCCCCATTGCCTAGCCCTTACCACTCTTCTGCCTTGGAGCCAATACACAGTATTGACTCCAAGATGGAAGGTAAGGGTTTAAGAAAAAAGAGTTAGAAGGGACTGGCCTCTCAGGACTAGACATATACCTCTAAAACAAGAGGGAGGCACTTTGTCTTTTTTGCATTGGGATTTGCAGTCCATTTTAGATCCTGGAAAAATAATCCATTGGGAACTGGACCAATGGCAAAGGATGAAGTCATGATCTTTTTTTTTAAAACCTCTTTGTGGAAAGAGGTGTTGTGGCAATCTTAGGAGGCAAAGAGAGACATGGATAATAACAAATTATATAATATAACATTTTGTTTTGATCAGTGAGTCACATTTTTCTTTTGAATTAATTTGCCTTAAGATGTTCCGAGGCAAGGGAAAAGAAGTTAACATACTAAAATGTCCAACAGAAACTTCCCTGGCAGGTGGTCTGTTTGTTATTCATTGCATGGCAAGCTACTGTTTGCTGAATTTACTTGGGGGTGGGGGCGTATACAAGAGAACTCAAGAAAAAAAAATCATGTACATTGAAGTTTAAGATTAAAACACAGATTCTTCAAACACTTCCAACGTTACTTCTTGCTGTCAACATTTCCAAATGTCTTCTAATCATATACCTTTGGGGTATCTGCATTAATCTGGGCTTGTATAAACCATTCAAAAAGGACTCGAAAAATGATATGTCCTTTTATCCCTATACCTGTGCTCCCCGGTAGTTTGGAGCACACGAGAACTGTTCCGATTTGGTGTGTAGAGGGAACAAATGAGATATATTTACTGGAGACATGGATGCGGTTGCTCAACTGTGTCAAATCATTGAGCATTTATTTTTTTCATTTTCATTTCCAGTTCCAAATTCTCTCCCCCTCTTCCTTGCCCACTGATAAGGCAAGAAATATAATACCCATTATATATATATATATATATATATATATATATATATATATATATATATATATAGTCATGTAAAACATATTTCCACATTAGCCATGTTGCAAAGATAAAAGCAAGAAGATGAAAGAAAGTGGGGAAAAATACCTGTTTCAATCAGCACTTAGAGTTCATTCATCAGTTCTTTCTCTGGAGAAGGATATCCCTTTTCATCTTGAGTATTTGGGGATGGTGGATCATTTTATTGATCAGAGTAGCCAAGTCTTTCACAGTCAATGACTGATACAAGATGGCTTTTGTTGTGCCCAGTGTCCTCCAGGTACTGCTCACTTCACATTGCATGAGATCCTATAGATCAGTGATTCCCAAAGTGGGCGCCACCGCCCCCTGGTGGGTGCCACAGCGATCCAGGGGGGCGGTGATGGCCACAGGTGCATTTATCTTTCCTATTCATTGCTATTAAAATTTTAAAAAATTAATTTCCAGGGGGCTAAGTAATTTTTTTTTCTGGAAAGGGGGCGGCAGAGCAAAAAAGTTTGGGAACCACTGCTCTAGATCTTCTTGGGCTTTTTCTAAAACTCTCCTCTTCATCATTTCTTATAGCACAGTAATATCCCATGCCAATCATATACCACAACTTATTCATTCATTTCCTAATTGATGGGTATCCCCTTAATTTTCAATTCTTTGACACTACAAAAAAAAGCTGCTATACATACTTTTTTACATACAGACCCCTTTCCCTTTTCTTTGATCTCTTTGGGGTATAGACCTAGGAGTGCTATTGCTGGATCAAAGGCTACTCGGTTTTATACCTTTTGAGGAATAGTTCCAAATTATTCTCCGGAATGGATGGACCAGTTCACGGTGCTATCAACAGTTCTTTAACGTACCTATTTTTCTACATCCCACCCAGCATTCATCATTTTCTTTTTTTTGTCATGTTAGCCAATATAATGGGTGTAAAGTGGTTCCTCAGATCAATAAGCAATTTATTAAGCACTTACAATATGCCAGGCACTATGCTAAGCCTGTGTGGAATGCTCATCTCATCAGAGAAATACTTCTCTCCCTCAAAGTACCATACCACCAATGGGTAGAAGGCATTTTAAAGGAGTGTTTTCTATTCTCTACACACAGCATTGGACCTTCAGGCTGTCCCTTATGTCTGGAATGTACTCTGTCATTGCCTCTGGCTCTTAGAATTCCAGGCATCTTTCATAGCACAGCTCAGGTGCCCCTGCCTATGCACTACCTTTCCCGATTTCCCTGGTTATTACTCCTCTTTAACAAATGCCTCTATGATTTTTTACTTATTCATGTACACGTTGCCTAAGTTCCTTGTTTTGGTTCTTTCCTTGTATCCCCAGTTACTAGGCTGTTGCACTTGGTGGGCCCTTAGTGAATGTCTGGTGGATTCAGTTTGTATATTTGAACTTACATGTGGGGAGGGAGTTGGGGCCAGGGAGCAACAAACAAGAAAGGCCATTGTGCCCGGAGGTATTGAGTGTCTGAGTATTCATCCATGTCTGGACATCACTGCCTCAGTCAAACAGATAACTGGAGCAAGGAGCATGCTGTAGTGAGGTCCAAGAAGAAAATGTACATGGGAATATGCAGCAAGAGATACTACGCTGCTGAGGTTGAAGTGATGGGCGCTTTCCTGTGAAGGGAAGTTGAAGAAATGCTCATTTTGGTCAGTAACCTGTAGCTCAGGGGTCGGCAACCTTTTTGGCCGTGAGAGCCATAAATGCCACATTCCTTAAAATGTAATTTTGTGAGAGCCGTACAGTGCTCACAGTGCTGCTCCTGTAACAGTGCCTGAAAAAAAAATGGACTTTATGGCTCCTGCAGAAAGAGCCATATCTGGCCCTCGAAAGAGCCAGATATGGCTCGAGAGCCATACGTTGCTAACCTCTTCTATAGCTAATCCTATGGAATCATAAGCAGAATCAGAATGTTTTTATACCTATTTATGGCCCTGTTTTCGCTGATAAACTTCAAGTTCTTTGTTCTACTACTTCATTGATCTTAATAACACTCCAGGAAGATGAAGCAACTTTACAGAATTATTACTGAAATTCAACACAAAGTAAGAGAAGAAAATTTAGATTCTGTAAATCTGTGATGAGCACCTAAAGACGAGAAAAAAGTATAGCTAAATGACCCAAAGGAATATAACTAGCAATATAGACTGGTAATAACAGAAATTTAAGAAGAATAGAATTTCGGAAAAATCTGTATTTCTAGGAGATAGTGGAAAAGTAGACGCCTCAATGTATAAAGTATTTAAAATTGGCTAAATAGGTTAGAAAAGAGTCCCTGGGGGAAACTCTTTCGTAGCAAAGGCAGAGACAAGAACACTATCTTGAGAGTTGAAAAACCTCAGCCCTACTTTGTTTTGACTACATTCAACAATTCCCAGAATTTAAAGAAATTGTGTGTGTGTGTGTGTGTGTGTGTGTGTGTGTGTGTGTGTGTGTTCAGAATTTTTGAACTATCAAGATCCTAGAATGAGTCTATGGAGCTGCTTTGAATATATCATTTTTTTAAAACCCTCACCTTCCACCTTAGAATCCATACTATGTTCTGGTTCTAAGTGGTAAGGGCTAGGCAATGGGGGTGAAGTGACTTGTCCAGATTTACACACTTAGGAAGTGTCTGAGGTCAAATTTGAATCCAGGACCTCCCATCTCTAGTCCTGGCTTTCAATCCACTGAGCTACTCAGCTGCCCTCTGAATGTGTCATTTTGTAGATTATTTGTAGTTGTAGGCACCTCCCTCTCTAAATACTCCACTGGATTTGACAGAGATATTCCTCCCAGTGATAAAGATTACAACTCATCTATACCTGCCAATCCTGTACCAGCCTCATCCATATTTTCCTCTATAAGCTCACCACAGGAGTTCCAGCCAATTTTCTTTTTTAGCCCCCTATCAGAGCGATATTTATTCCCTTTAAATCAAGCTGGCAATGTGTTTAGGATCAATTATTTTATGAACTTCTTATAACTTTTTTGAAAACTCAAAATCATTTATAAACTATAAGTTGACATTTTTTGGAATAGCACTTCAATAGTGAGCTGCAGTTATAGCTCATCCAAATTGTTCTTTGTCCTTCGTTTGAAAGAGGATCAGTGACATCATGGAGTGATGTCTTGATTCTTGAATGAATTGGATTTAAGTGAGGCAGACCAACAAGTGCTCTTGCAGCCTTTCTTGAGTTCTTGTGACATCACAAAATACTAGTGGAGCCCATGTCCAGGGCGGTTCTCTCCATATAACTAGTCAATTCTTTTTTGCTCCTACATTTCTTTGCTGATATCCTTTACATCTCTTCTTCTTCATGACTCCTTGTGAATTCGATGCTGTAGCATACTCATGGCCACAGCGTATCTCTCTATAGTCATTTGGGTGATATTCAACTTCAGTTCTTCTAAAACAATAGTATTAAGCAATCACTCTAATGCAAGTATTAATAATATGGAAATAGGTCTTGATCAACGATACACGTAAAACCCAGTGGAATTACTCGGTGGCTATTGGAGAGGGGTGGGAGAAGGCGAGGGAAAGAACATGAATCATGTAACCATGGAAAAATATTCTAAATCAATTAATTAAATAAAATTGTTCCAAAAAAATGGAAAAAGTGAAATGGAATATAAAAGCTATATTAATCTGGAAAAAATAAAATAAAACAATAGTGTTTCATGACTTGCAACCATACATCACCATCAGAAGAAGATTGGAATTAAGAAGATGACCCTTTGTTTTATTATTTTTTCTTTTAAAATATATGTTTTATTGATGCTTTCTTATTTAATAGAATTTATTCCCAGGTATATCTCAGTCCCTCTCTCCTTTCCCCATACCGTAGAAAGTATCACCTGAGAAATAAATTAAAAAATATACACATACACACTTTTATTTTAAATTAAAGTCTGGATTATTAAAATAAGTTCTTATCGCTCAGCTATTAAGTCAGAGGTGATTTGCATTCTTTCCTGGTAGAGAAATTATCCACACTAAGAGTTCTATACAATTATAGAATCAGAGATCCTGCATATATTTGTATATTGTAGCTTATTTACATTGGTAATCATGTTTAGACTTTAAATTGGGTTTAATAAAAGGAATTCTAGAGGATAGAAAGGAAAGTGGGTCGACATGGAGAGATGGAACACAATAATCCAACGTCTTGTCCAGTGCTTGACCTCAGTAGATATTGCAGATTGACATGCCCATGCTCAGCATTAGAAGTTGGTGCGTACTTGTCTCAAGTCTGTGTATAGACATCCCGCAAGACTGGAACACTTTGGATCGCCTTTTCTTCCCCATAAAGCATCCAGAAATATCACATTTTGGACTCCTCATATCTGATTGGCCAATGTGTCGCCTATCAGCGTCCCACCTATCCATATGAGAATAGAACCTACCCAAGAACTACAGCCGCCTTTGGGTGGCAATGCACATTGTTGTCTACTGTTTAAAAGATGGATGAATAGAACAAACTAGAGGATTTACCTCCTTGTGAAGAAATGGCCATAGGTCTCATCAACCAACCTGTTGAACTCTCAGGGCCTCTTCTCCCTTCAGGGATCCTTCTCTGGAAATAGAAAAGATCAGAAGGACTAAATAATGTTGTCTTTTTTTTTTAATAAATGCTCTACCGCGAAAGGAGAAATATGGAGCTATAACACAAAAATAAATGTTGTAATCAGGAGCTATAAGAAGCTGTCGAAAGACAGTGCAGAGAACCTTGTTATTAGTGAAAATCCAGGAGTTCCAGGAGAAGCAGGAGTCAATTTGGCATCCCCTTTCAAGCTTCCAGCCGTTAGAAAGATGAGACAATTACACTCTTCCACAGACCTGAACTGTAAGACTTCTAGCTGTTCCAGCTCTTTGTGACTCATGTAATTTATGCATGCTCCCATGCACTTGTATAGCTGCTATTAATTTCAGTTTCCTTCATTATTAGCCTCCCAATTTTACAAGCAGGTGTTCACCTGGGGAAAAAAATCAAATAACAACAAGAACAAGAAAATGAAAAACCCATTGAGGGTTGTTAGTAAGGGAAGGGAGCTAAGCAATGCTTGCCCTGAGAAAACTTTTCACAGCCTCTAGATGTGCCAGAAGTATGTTTTGTCATGCTAAGAAGTTCTTTCTGATGTATATTAAGTGGCTCTGGGCTGAGAGGAGAAGGATCTTAAAGAGTATGCTAACCTTTCTTGGTTTTCCAATAGAGGAACCCTCAGCCGTGATTAACACAGGCTTGGCATTTTCTCTGGAAATTTGTCCATTCTCGAGGATCGTGGGCCATGGTATCCATAAATGGTCATGTAATTAAACCATTATATTATATCACACATAATTATATTAGCCCATAAGTTGGTTAAATGAAGGGAGGGAAGGGATTCACTGTTGGCCCATGTAGGTCCTCCCATCTTTCTTCTCGCTTCCACCCCAAAGTGACGAGATTAAACGACCTTTGGTCTTAATGGTTTTGAGCTTCATCTTTCTAAATTTCTCTAGCTTGGACTAGCAGTTAGAGCATTGGATCTGTGGACCCTCTTCCCCTCTAGACTGGCCTTAATGTATTCTAGAATGGTTCGGAGCCAGAGGCTCCTCCTCATGTATGGTACTGCTGCCATGAACGATTGGCTGCTCTTTGACTGACATGCGTTCCTATCCTGGACATAAAGTGTCAGGAATGATTTAATAGACTGTATAAGAAAATCCATCTCTTTACTTTTTAGTCAGACCTCCCACATAATCTAAAGGGCATCTCTGTGCAGCCTTTATATTATTAGCCGTGCAAAGGCATACTAGACACATCTCCAGAGCCATAAAAATTTGTAACTCATGACTTAGAATCTCAGACTTTGGGTTTACATAGCTCAGGTTCTGTCTTTTGAAGCTGCCCTCCCACCCAAATCATGTCTCTGACTCATTTCGCCCCCGCCCATAATTACCTCCAAGAGCCTCAGAGAACAGCTCATGACTAGGTCTGTAGATGAAAGAGCCACTGGTCTCATGCAAAGATTCAATGGAATAGTCACGTGGGTCAGACCTTTATTTTGCCCCATGGGGAATGGATACAACACAGGGCCAATTATTCATAAGAGCTCATCACAAACCAAATATTTCCTTCTTTCCACTGAGTCCCTTCTTCTCACCCCAGAGTTGCTCCGTTCTCCAGTATTCTAAGTACTAACCCAACTACAAATACGGGCTTGCTAGAGAGGCAGTTGCTTACATTCCAGTGAACCACACTCTTATGTTGGGGACCCATACGTACCTCTACCCAAGTAGGCACATTGATCACGATAGAAAAATCTGCAGTTTGCTCTGCATCGCGTTGCTCTAGGTCCCCTCTTAATATAAAGACGATAGTTCCGCGAAAGACTGATGAACCAGTTTTATTGGCCAACCATATTTCCATCCCTATTTGCAACCAGATTTGTAAGATTTCAGGACCTCTTTGAAGGGCCAGTATTGAGTGAGAGAGAGAAAAAGGAGGTCTAATGAAGCTAAAGACCATGGCTCATGCCTTTCCACCCTTCCCAAGTACTCCTTAGTGTGCCGTGGTAAGCAGCTGGGCCTTCCGTCTTTAGTCCAGAAAGGAAAAGGGGAGCTACAGAGAACCAGAAAACAGCTTCCAATGGCATCTCGCAAGTCAGATTTTCATTTAAAGGAGTGATCTGGCTGCCTCCAAAGTACTGCAGAGCACTGCGCAGTCATCTAGGGGAATGCCATGGCATTTGAGAACTGTTACCTTAATTAAAGTAGGAGAGAAACTCTTTTTCAGCCTGCGACATGGAGGCTCCCCACTATTGTCACAAATGATGTCTCTTGTCGGCTACCGGGGGAGGTTAGTTTAGTTTCACATACAACTGGGAGTTTATTCATGGTGGGAAATACTTGTCTGGGTAAGAACTCTCTGGAAGCCCTGCTGCACAGAGAAAGGACTCTTTCTTTTGTCCTTTTAAGCCTGCTGGGTTGGTTGGGAGAAAGGGTGGCGATATGGGCCAGACTGCACAAATGAACACCTGAAACTCTATTTGAGGGAAACTTTAATCTTCCCAAGATTTTAAGGAGATAAAGATTCTAGTAAGTGGCCAGATGCTGGCATTTGAAAGACAGGATGTCCATGTTATTCAAGTAATCTGTCTTTATTTGTGTAGCTGGCAAATCTTTCACTCATAACTACACAGGCACTTCTGGAAGTGTTTACAAGGGACACATTTTTTTCATCAAGAAATTAATGGATGCTATTGTGTGTGCTTCTCAAATTAGAACTTGTATACTACAAAGCCCGAAGAGACCAGTTTTCTTCACAATTCAATTTTGTCCTCTCGTTCTTCCCTTTCCTTTATTTCTCTCCATTCTCTCGCTCCCCTCTTCTCTTTTCTTTTCTCATTACTCTCTTCTCTGCCTCTTCTGTTTCTCTCTCTCAAACTCACTTTTTTTTATTGTGGTAATGCAAAATTCAACAGTTCATATAAAACGTTGTGAAGAGGATCAGGGAATAGCTCTCTGAGAGGGGTAGGGGGAAGAGAGATAAAAGTGTGAGAGGCCTGTAGATTCCAGAAAGTAAATAACCAGGCATGCTTTATTTTTTTCAAAGCCATAAACCGTGTACTTTGCCCATCCTAGGAGATCTGTTTCAGAAGAGATTTTCTCTTTATGCAAAAGAATTGTTCCTTCCAAGTGATTCCTTTATCCTTTTACTGAGCCAAAACCTACACATTTATGGAGTTTTGCAAGAGGGAGATTGAATAGTTGTCAGATTTAGGCTGTAGACTGATTTCTACAGTGTTATTGCATTATTTGGCCTATTACTAAAGAAACTTCTTATAGGCAAGAAGGGAATGGGCATTGCCACTGAAATTTATAAGCTTCTCCAAAACAGTCATTTACCAGATGCTAGGAAGATGTGTGAGCTGGTCTTTGTTGAAGGAATGATGGGTGGTGGTAATGGAGAGTTGCTATGCCCAATGAAATCAGTCTCCAGGACCGGACTTCATTTTGAAGGGGAGCTACAGCCTGACTATGATATAGTGAGCAGGAAAGGCAGATGGATTTAACTATACTCTTGACTGCTTCTCAATGTACAAAACAGAGCAGAAGAAGGCTTAGTGGCTCACTTTCTCCACTTGTCCAATAATCTGATGCCAGTTGCTTTGGCAGGGCTGTTGTGCAAACAGTGTGGCCATTTGAAATGCATTTAGTGACTGTTGACTGTAAGATTCTGAGGACAATGCAAGCACACAAAAACATCATGGGGAATTCCTGTTACTGTAGCTCCTTTCCAGGACAATCTAGGATTTGTCCCTTAAGGCCCAAGTAGTAGCCTGAGGCATATGGAGGTGAAATGACTTGCCTAAGGTCACATAGCTAGTGTCTGGGGAGAGATTTGAACCTGAGACCTTCCTATCTAATTATACTGACCTGAACTGAACAGAACTAAATGTGCTGAATTGAACCAAAGGGTCAGAATTGAATTATACTGACTGACTTGATCAGAACTGAAATGAATCAATCTGACCCAGCTGACTGTTTGATCACTTTTGCCAATTTCATTTGTGGGCGAGGTGAGGTGAAAGTTCAGAGTTGTTTTTATTTGTATTTCTATTAGTGGCTTGAAATATTCTTTTAATTTAGTTGCTGACAATTCTATTTTGCAAACATTTCTCTCTCTCTCTCTCTCTCTCTCTCTCTCTCTCTCTCTCTCTCTCTCATTCTCTCATTCTCTCATTCTCTCATTCTCTCTTTCTCTATCTATCTCCTCTGACCACTCATGTGTTAGGGAATGGTTCTTGACCTTAAATATTTATGTTGATTTCTTACTTCATTATGTTTTTTGGGGAAATGAATAGCCCCTAAAGTTTCTTAAGGAGCTTTCTCAAATAAGAGAACATGACAACAGAATAGTAAATATGATGAATTCAACTAAGGCCAGACAGAAGTGATCGATAGAATGAAAGCAACTGTCGGTCCACATACCTACTTTTTCATCTCTGTAAACTCTTTAAAAGAACAGTCTCTGCCTATATCTAAGGTATCAGTGATGAAAGAAAGCAGGAAAAGAGAGAATAGACTAGAAAGAAGAACCCAACAACACATTGTTTACAGGAACCGTTATGACCGAGAAAGAGTTAAAATAATGGGCAGGAGCCAAATCAATTATGCTTCAGCTGAACTCAGAAAGGCAGGAGTAGCAAATATGCTTTCAGAAAAGGCAACAGGAAAAGCAGACTTTATTAAAATTGATATACAGGGAAACAACCTTTCCCTGAAAAGTACCACAGAAAATGAATTCATATCAATATTTAACATATATGCACCAAATGGCATAGCATCTTAATACTGAAGGGAAAGGAACGAAGAGGCTCTTCCAGGTGATTATCTATGCAAGTCATATCTTCATAGTCATACAATTGACTGAAAAATCTAGAGAAAACAAGATGCACTGTGTCTGTTGTTTATTGATTATTTTTAAAAAGTGTTTGACTCTGTAATTAAAAATTCAGCCTACAAGGTGTTTCCCATGCATGTGTCAAGATCATACAAGACTGATAGATGCAGCAAGAGAGATAATTGTGTTCTAAGACGTTCCGATTACTAATATTAAATATGGTAGAATACCAGGAGATATGTGAATACCAAAATTGTTTGCTGCTATCATGGACAATGGGAGTGAAATTGCCTCTAAGTAGTGAGGTCCTCCAGCTGCTCCTCTTTGTGGCTGACATTGTGCTGACTGCATCAAGGCCACGAACACTGGAGAGCCTTCTCTTTGAGATCCATGGCCACTTAAAAGAGATCAGCCTAGCCAGCCATGGGCTGGGGGGCAGGTGGGGGGGGTGGCAAGTGGAGGTGGTGAAACAATTACAAGATTGTGATGTGCCGTTTGATGAATAGCCCATTGAGTTGGTACATATATTTCGGACAACCACTACAGATGGACAGTGAGTTGGAGACTAGTGCTGAATAGGAGTAGGACAACAGACTAGACTGCATTTAGGGAATTAAACAGTGTTGTCAGGGACTCCAAGCAAAAAAAACAAAACATCCTTTTTAGTAGCAGCATTCTCATGCTGATGCTATGTGGTTGCAAATTAATGGAAACTCATCATCAAAGATGAAGTTTAACATGAAATTTTTATACCAATTTCCCAAGATCTTAAAGATTCTGTAATACTTTTTACAGAGATGCTTCTTAATTTCCTTATCAAATCCCTTCGTGTATTCTAGGTGTGCTTTAGATTCTATGTTGTATCTGACAGGCCTTTTCTCCTTTCCTGAGAGCAACCATAACAAACAAACGCAGGAACTCATTTTTATACGTTGCTCTAAGGTTTACAAAAAACCTGTGAGATAGGTAGAGCAGAGGATGGATTGCTTTCTCTGGGTCTCAGTTTCCCCATTTGTAAAATGAGGAGAGTGTACTAAGCCTTCTGTAAGGTCCCTCCCTGCTATCAACTACTTGGACTAATTTTCTGTTTGCTTTATCTGGAGGAAGGAACCTATCTCTGTGTATAACTAGACTACTACCAAGAAATGTTAGCTATTTAATTATAATGAAATATGGTGTATTATTTAGTAGTAATAATACAGTTTAAACATTATTATTATTATTATTATTATTATTCATTTTAATGTAACTGTCTTATCTTTTGATGAGAACAAAAAATAGCCAAATAAAGGTCATTTGCTGCCTTAGCATTAACCTTTTTTTTCCATCGGATTGCAACGTCTTTGGAGCCTCCTTTTCCTCCTTTTGTAATATATCCTCTGACATTATCATATGTCTCAATAGTTATTACAAAATTAAGGTTCATAACTTTATCTAATCATTCCATATCCCTGCAATACCATCCGCTTGATGGGTGAAAGGAATGATAATGCCAGCATTATTACCGTCATTGATGTACCTTACGTGAATCTTATGGGAGAATAGTTTAAAAGTACATCACTGCTATCTATCACAGCTTAGTAGCCTTCAAGTCAAAAATGTTAGAAGCAATTTTAAATACAGATAGTGAATTTTCCTGATGAAGTCTCATTGATGTTGGTCTTATTCCTTCTATAGATCTTGTTTTTATATTTTCTAATTCTCCCTCAAATCCTTTTTTAAAGACACATGTCATAAATACAATTTTTACATATACAGTCATAGAAGTGTAGCATTAAGAACTTCAAATGCCCCTATAGGTCTAGGCCAACTCTATTATTTTTTCAGTTGAAGTAACTGAGGCCCAGATCAGAGAAGGGATGTTTCCAAGGTCCCGCAGGTAAAAAGTATCTGAGTGGTGATGCAGAGCCAGAATCTTTGACTCTAAATCCAGTATTCTTTCCTCTACACTACGTTTGTAATCTTCTTTTAAGAAAGTTATATGTATATACAATATTACATGAAATGCCTATTTATTTCTACCCTATTCCATTATTTTGAAGGTAGAAAAGAAAAATACAGGCCCTCTCCCCCAAAAGATCTTGGACCTTTAAAAATAAGCCTAATACTTTGACTCTTTGCATTTTCTCCAGATAAATAATGGTTTTTCTGATCATCTTAGTTTAAACATGTATAATCCTTTTTTTTTTGTAATTTAAGGTCACTGATACTCCTGTAGAAGCTTATCTGAAAATATGAAGTCTAGAGTAGGATATAGCAATAATATCGGGCTTCTCTTCTTGCTTTGAATTTGAAATGTTACCTTTGTTTTCAACTGCTTAGTATTTTTCTAAAGAGTTCACTGAACCACTCATCATCTAGCTTTGCTGGTGAAGTATCAGTTTCAACTTTTTAAAATGTAAGTGATCAATATTATACTTTGGAGAATATTTATTTATTTCTACTTTGGGGAGCCAAGCTCAGGATCAAGAAGGAAGTGAAGTATGTAGTGGAAAATGATTTTCTAAAAAAATGAGCACATGGGAAACCGTTGACATATGCCTTGGAACCTGTGGTCTGGTGCTATCCTCCTAGGTCTTTATATTTTCAGAATTTCATTATCATTTGAATAGTTAGAAGCAAATGGGATCAATCACATTGTCCAAACAGTACTGTTTATGAGCCACAAAAGATCCAGAATAGGTTGTTTAGGAAGCGTGGACGTGGATGCCATTAGGTAGGCCTACTATGTTTCAAACATGGATCAAGTGCTAGAAATACAAATAGAACAATGAGATAATCTCTGCTTCCTAGGAGTTCCCATTCAAATTAGCACAGACAGTATACAGAGGAGGCTTCAACCAGAGGGAAGATAGAATGACCCAGTGTGCCTTAGGGTGCAGCTTCATAATAGATGCCAAACAACTAAAGTCTTTGGGATGTAATGGCAGTTCAGATAGTAATGTGTCCAGAAAACCTAGCCACAGGGAAGTCAGTAGAGCCCAGGGTACATTAAAGAGCAAGCACAGGGCCGGTCAGAAGGCTCAGTGGTCTCCCATTAAATCAGAAGGATTCTAGTTGGGGATGACCTCCTGCTCATCCAACTAGCAGGCCCCTGACAAAAGACTGATGGAAAGGGTTAGTGGTCAGGACAATCAGAGAGGAACAGGGCTCTGGTTTTTGGAATGAAGGAAATCATCATCTAGTCAAATAAAGGCATCTAGTGCTTAGTGAGATCTAGTCAATGAGAATTCTAGAAGAGAGGGCAAAGGTTCCCTACGGCCTGTTGCTTCTGGGACCTTTAGCACTTGTTGGCATCTGAGCGATGGTTTTTTTTAAACCCTTACCTTCCGTCTTGGAGTCAATACTGTGTATTGGCACCAAGGCAGAAGAGTGGTAAGGGCTAGGCAATGGGGGTCAAGTGACTTGTCCAGGGTCACCCAGCTGGGAAGTGTCTGAGGCCAGATTTGAACCTAGGACCTCCCATCTCTAGGTCTGACTCTCAATCCACTGAGCTACCCAGCTGCCCCCTATGAGCGATGGTTTTGAGGGACAGGCTTTCAACAGCCTCTTCCTGTTGAGACCTCATTAGGATCTATATCTCTTTGTCTTTATCTACCTATCAATCTATGATTTTGGAACTTGCCCTGGATATTAAAGGGCTATACCAATGGATTATAAATTCTGGCAGGTTCTACTGTGCTAGAAAAATTTTAAGTCTGGTTCTGATAACAGACTGTATCTGTTTTTTTAAGGACTAGCCCAGCTAAGTACAAAGAGACTCATCACCAAAACACTGTCCACTTGCTGATGTATCCGGTGACCATGACAACCCATGGAAAAAAATGACAAAATGGCCCTTAGTGCTATAATTTCCCTCCCTCTCGCCCTACTGCTTCTGTCATAATACTGGCTCTGAGAGACAGGAACTCCCCCCACCATCACCATTACCACCCAAGAGGGTCTTAAGGACTGTGCAGATTTCTCATCATCTTTAAACATTAACTTAACTGTCAGTGATCTAAATGTGAACTCTTTGTCCAATGACAGGCAAACTAGCATCCATCTGGAGGAAGAGAATCATAGCAATATTGCAGCTAAATGGAAGCTAAATGGCTCACAGGTTCTGCTTGGAAGGGCAAAGAAAGGAGCCCACAGAGTTGGTTTATCACACACCCCAAAGCACAGGAAACATTATCTAATGAGACTCCCTGTGCTGTAGGACTTATGATGGGTATAAGCCAAAACACAGCTATGATGACAACTGAAATTTATGCATTGACATCTATTACAGAGGATGAGGGTACAGAGAAATTCTACAAGGAACTTGATAAGACCCAGCAAATTATATCAAATTATAACTTTATACCCAGTGACTTTGGTGCAAAGGTAGGAAGAAGGAATAGTGGTGAAGTGAAAAATATGTTGTAGCATGCGGCTCAGGGAGATTCAGATGAGATCATGGATGCAAAAGACATCGCAGACCTTTTAGCACTACATAAATGCCAGTTATTGTTTTATTATGATCATTGTTAATGTTGTTGTTATTCTTTTTATTAGTCTACAGTCATAGGCTACTAGGCTGGTGGGGACTTTCTCCTCTACTGTGCTTCTGTTCAAGCAGTGTTTATAGAGCAAAATACAAAGGTGTGCTGGCACATGTTTGTAACAAGAGGGCTCTCTGGGAGGAAAAAGTATACAAGTACACTTTTAAGTTTAATTTGAATTATTAGCACCTTCTTAAGATTAGAAAATCAGCCAAACAATGAATCGAGTCTTGATTTTTAGCAGCTGCTGATTTCTGAGGGGTGGATGCTCACAGTTTCAATGTCAACACTGAAAATTTCACAACCAGCTCGTTAGAGCTAGTTCCAGCAGCCCCCCCGGATCAAAAAAAAAGCGGGAGCCTCCCACCTGAATATCACAAGTATTTTATTTCAAGAAAAGGATAAGAAGATGCTGGATATGTGGAGCACTGATTAAAATTACCAAAAAATCAAATTGATTATATACGAAGAGTAAGGAAATTGATAAACCTTTTTTCTGAATCGGTTATCTGTTTGCAGTCAGACCATCTGTCTATTGTCTATTGCAGAAAGATCAAAATCAATACCAAAGAGCATGGACATGAAGCATCATAAACTTGAGTTGTTTAAATATGTCGGTGGTGCCCTAAGATGGGAAATGGATAAGAGAACACATATTGATACAGACTGAGGCCATTTCCTACAGAGGTTTAGCAGTCAGGTACCATCCAGAAAGGGGGAACAAAAGAGCCTCAAAACCTTCGCCCATAAACATTTCATCTGTTTGTCAAGCATAGAGATATGGCAGCATGGACCATGACACCTTTTATTTTATAGATCTTAGAGATTCTTGCATTTGAGGATCAGCCAGCCATCAAGCTACTTCTCTGGATGTTGGGGAGAAAAATTAAAAAAAAAAAAAAGAAAATGATTCCTACCATCAAGGAGTTTGCATTCTATTGTGTGAAACACGTATGCACATACATATGTAAATTTATGCACATGCATATGCAATAAATATATTTGGAATTAACACAAAAGTAATGCAAGGTAGTTGGGGAGGGAACAGACTAGTAGTTGGAGGGATGGGGAAAGAGTTCAAATAGAAGATGGCCCGTGAGATAAATCTTGAAGAAAGAGAAATTCTCTGAGGCAGAGTTGAGGAAGAAGTACTTTACATATATGGGGAAAGGTTAGTGCAAAGATATGGTGATGGGAGATGTGTTGCTATGTGGAAGGAAAGGGGGGCAGGGAAGGCCAGTTTGTTCATACTATGAGTGCCAGAAGGAGACTAATATAAAGTGAGACTGGAAAGATAAGTTGAGGATAGATTATGAAGGACTTTAAAAGCCTAACAAAGAAATTAATATTTTATCTTAGAACCAATAGGGATCCCCTGGAATTTGCTGAGAAAGAGAGTGACATGATCAAATATGCACTCAGAATGGGATCAAGGAGACATGGAGAGTAAGGCAATCAACTGGTATTTTATTAATCACCACCTCTAAAGCACCACATGTGCTAAGCCCTGGAGAGACTGGCCTTGCCAAGGAGAAGGGCTACCTCATTATCAGGGACTGCAAAAAAGGAGGACAGAGTAAGATATAATAACAGAGGGTTTGAAGGTGAAGAAAAGAGAAGTCATGATTTGGGTATCAGCAACTTATTTATTTTATAGTAGGAGTTTAATTCGAAAACATCTTTCTCTATTCTTGAAAACAATTTATGTAGATTAGAATTCAATGATCTTTGAATATTTTATCAAACTCACTTGTAAATCCATCTGGGCTTAGTGATTTTTTTTCCTCCTTTGGGAGTTCATTTACATCTTGCTCAATTACTTTTCCTGAGTTTGAATTGTTTAAATTATCTTCATTACTCTATTCATCTGGATGTTTTATTTTTTTAGTATTTATTTCTTTTAAGTTATCAGTTTTGTTGACATACCATTGAGCAAAGGAGTTTTTAAATTTCTTCTATTTCCCTTTCGTATGTTGTTATTTCCCCTTTTTATTTTTCATTTTGACAATTTGCTTTTCATCTGATTTTTAAACAATGTGAAATTAGTTATTAGGATACCTTATTATTTGTCTTTTAAAAATTACTGCTAGTTTTATTTAGTCAATGGGTTTTTCTTAATTTTTTAGAATTTTTATTTTTACGTTTATTTTGCAGCTTTCGTTTGTTGCTTTTCTAGATTTTTTGCTTAGTTCTGTGACTAGATTCTTGACAAAAGGATTTGGTGAAATAAACTCTCCCCTTGAGGATGATTCTGGCTGCATCCCACAAGTTCTGGTCTGTTATCTCAGTGTTATAATTTTTCTTTGGTGATATAATATGTCTTGAATCCTCAGGGCTGACAATAAGGGCTACAGGTGCAAAATGCTATCAGACAGTCAGTTGATTTAAGATTGGTTAGTGCACAAAATAGTACCTAAGAGATGTGGAACGAATAATAATGCAAGGAACACCAAGAGATAACAGATAGGCAGCTCAGGTGCTATGTTTGTATCTACTGAATCATAAAAGACCCCCACAGGAGGGCTTCTTCTGTGTTGGGTAGAGCCTTTATGGAGGATTTCTATAAGGACATGGACAAGATTTACACACGATGGGGCAGCATTTGAAGATTATTACCTATATTTCTAGAGGAAGTACCCATGAGATCAAGGATCCATTGAAATGTCTTTCACATTTGCCCAGGATTCAAGTTCTCATATTCTAGTCCCTCAAAAACCCATACCATTGAGTCGCTGATCCAGTGCTTCAAATGGCTGACTCTAGTCTTCACTTCAAAAGACTATTTTATAGCCATACTGAAATAAAGTTGTTTTTGATTAAATAGATTTTGGCATTTTATATTTACAACATCTAAATTTCACCCATGTCCTTGTTCCTCTCCTCATCAAGAGACATTCCATATAATCAGAATCTTTCTTTAAAAAGAAAAAAGGGAGAACCAAAATGAAACAAAACAAATCAATACACCTCAACAAATGTGATAATATATGTGATGTTCCAGACTCATGGATCCCTCATTTCTTTAGAGGAGGGAGTGGACCTGGGAGAGGGGCTGTGTATTTCTTATCATGTCTCTGTTTGGGGCCCAAGCTTTTTCTTAGTTATTCTGAAACATTCACTCAGTTGTTTTAGGGTGGTGGTTCTGTCCATTTACACGGAAAGAGTCATCATGGATATAGTTTTCTTGGCTCTACTTAGATCATTCTGCATCAGTTCAAGTAAATCTTTCCATGCTTGTCTGACTTCATCCTAATCATCAGTTCTTACAGCACAGTAATATACCATAATTTGTATATTTCCCTCTACAATTTTTCCTTTCAAACTCTTTTAAACCCTCTTCAGCTGGACTTTGTGCCTCATCATCCAACTGAATCTTCTTTCCTAAAGTTACCATTGATCTTTTCATGACTTTTTTGCCATTTAAGATACTGTTGACCACCACCTCCTGGATATTGTGTCTTCACTAGGTTTTCCTAACACTCTTCTCTTGGTTCTTTTGTCAGAATGCTCATCTATTTCCTTTGCTGGATTTTTACCAATGTTATATCTATTAGTCATGGGTGTCCTCTAAGGTTCTATTTGGGTCTATTTTCTTTTCTTCTTCCATGTTATGTCAATTGGTGATTTTATCAGCATACATGAGTTCATTTAGCATTTTTAAACAAATGATTTTCCCTCTCCATATTCCCAGGCCTAGTCTCTCTCTCAAGGTCCAGCCCTACTTTGCAACCACCTATTGGATATTTTGAATTGATGGACTTATATAGGCAATTCAAAATCAGTGTGTCCAAAACAGAGATCATTTTCCTCCCCCATCAAAAACAAACACATACCCCGTTAAGAACTCTCCTATTAGGGGGGCAGCTGGGTAGCTCAGTGGATTGAGAGCCAGGCCTAGAGACGGGAGGTCCTAGGTTCAAATCCGGCCTCAGACACTTCCCAGCTGTGTGACCCTGGGCAAGTCACTTGACCCCCATTGCCTACCCTTACCACTCTTCCACCTATCAGTCAATACACAGAAGTTAAGGGTTTAAAATACAAAAAAAAAAAAAAAAAGAACTCTCCTATTTCTGTAGAGGGAAGCAAAATTCTATCATCCAGGTTTGTCATCCTCTAGTCCTCACTCTCGCCCCAAATCTTGTTTTTTATATCTTCACAATATTCTTTTTATATGATCCCTGCCTTCTACTCATACAACCACCACTCTATTTCAAACTATCATAACTTCTCATCTAGACTATTTCAATAGCATTTTAATTGGCCCCTTTGCCTCAGTTTTTCTCCTCACTCGAATCCAGTGGTTCCCAGACTTTTTTGGCCTACCACCCCCTTTCCAGAAAAAAATATTACTTAGCCCCCTGGAAATTAATTTTTTAAAATTTTAATAGCAATTAATAGGAAAGATAAATGCACCTGTGGCCATCACCGTCTCCCCTGGATTGCTGTAGCACCCACCAGGGGGCAGTGGTGCCCACTTTGGGAATCACTGCTCTAATCCATACTCTAGTCTAGACAGTAACCCAAGCTATTTTTTCCTAAGAACAAGTTTTCCTTATCATTGGTCTGACTATATCAGCCCTCCTCCCTACCCAATAAACTCCAATGGTTCCTTTCTGCTTTTAGGATGGAAGAAACGTCCTCTGCTATATATAATGTGTCCTCTTTTACTTTTTACATTGTCCTTACACACTACTCCTCTCCTCATACTCTTGAGTCCATCCCTGCAGGCCTACTTATTGTTGCTTACCCAGGATGATATCATCTCCATGTCTTGGGTGCTCTCCTTTCTCACCTGTTCCTCCTAGAATCTCAGGCTTGTTTTAAGACTCAGCTCAAATGCCACCCTCTGTAGAAGGCCTTCCTGCTCTCCCAAGCTGCTCCCGTCTTTCTCTTTTCAGTTACTCATATACTTTGTATGTGTTATATGTATAGATTTGTGTATGTTCGTGTTGTCTCTCTCATTAGAATGCAAAATCCAAGGGCAGAGACTGTTTTCTTGTCTTTCTTTGTATCCCCAGCTCTTAGCATAGTGCTTAGCCCACACTAAGAATTCAATAAATGCTTACGGCCTAATTTATCCTTGGAGTAATAGAGTTACTAAAGTTCATATGTATAAAATTAGGCATCTCTTTGGAGCACAAGAAGGTACTCTCCCTACTAGGGGAAGCTAGAGAACAATGGGACCAGAGTCAAGAAGACATGCATTCAAATGTGGCCTCAGATACTTCCTTACTCTATAATCCTGGGCAAGCAACTTATTGGCTATCTGCCCCAGTTTCCTTATCTGCAAAATGAGAATCATAACAATATCTACCTCCCCATATTGTTGGGAAGATCAATTGAGATCATTCTTGTAGAATGTTGCTTAGCCCATAGCTTGTTACATAGTAGGTACTTTATGTTGTTATTGTTGTTACTAGTACTACTGATTGTTCTGATACTACTACTACTACTACCACCACCACCACCACCACCACCACCACCACCACCACTACTACTACTACTACTACTACTACTACTATTACTACTACTACGACTACTACTACTATTACTACTACTACGACGACTACTACTACTACTACTACTTTACCCTACCTCTTGGGGCAGAAGACTTAGAAAAGGGACTTTCCACTCTAGGCCAGTAGACCTCCTTCCTTTCAGGTGGGCTTTGGCCTGTGGGAGCATTGCTCCCCATGGCTCAAATCTGCTTATCTTCCACGTAAAATTGAAGTGTACCTGGAGTTCAGGCTTTAGAATTCCTCTTGGCGGAGTTAGAGTATCAATCGTAACAGTAAACTGTGGCTAAGTAACCCACAGGGAAGTTCTTAGGCCTCCCAAGCCAGATGTGGAGGGGCCTAGTGAAGAAAGTCTCTGAAATGCCACCTCTTTTAAGAGGTGCCCATCCAAGCCACCATGATCTCATGGAAGATTCTAGTCAGCAAGGCAATGAATAATGACTTCTTTTCATCTGAATGAGTCAAGCTGAGAGAAAACAATGTTGTGGTAGTATGGAATCTGCAAAAAGAAATCTCCATCTGGAAGGGAGGAGATGAAGTCTACTACTTCTTGGTTTTTCTTCCCCTTTGACTGCTGCTCTTTGATCTGCCTAGAGTGAACACTGAATCTTACTTCCCTAAAGGGAGTCTGGGAGCTCTTGGTCTCAGCAGAGATAGGTCTGTCCTGCTTCACCTATATCTGCCATCATGGCTGCCAGCCTGCTTTAGCTCAGCACTGGCCTGCTCCCTTCTCTTCCCTCCACCTCTGTTTTTCTTCTTTCCCCTGGCTCATTACAAGTCCAGATCTGCTGTTTACATCACCACCTAACTCCTTGGCTGGGGAGGAGTGAAAACTTTAAATCCCTAAAGCATATGAAGGTCCAGGCCCTGCCTCCTGTCTGTGAGGAAGTAAAATCTGTCTTGCTCCGTGAGAGGACAGCAGTACATATGCTTTCCGAATATCAATTTGGGAGCCAGGCAGAAATGTGCTGGTAAATGTTTAACGAATGACAGAAAAAAATGTACCCATGATCAACTTTGCAGTTTAATTTACATTATTAACATTTTCTCCATCACTTTCTTAAGTCTAGACAATCAACAAAACCGTAAATCAAGCCGTGATTTATAGCATTTGCCCATTTCTGAGGTATAAATGCTCACGCTGAATTTTCAGCGAACTCCAGCATATCCCTGAAGCCGGAAGACCAATTAAGAGTCCTTTGCAGTAGTTAGGGTGAAATTAGAATTAGATTGGTGGCCATGCAAGTGAAGAGAAGAGGATGAATATGAGATACATTGGAGAGTAAAAGAGAGAAGATTTGGCAAAGGATTGGATGTGGAGGGTGAGGGAGAGGGGAGTTGTTAACTCTGGTGACTAGAAACATGGTGATACCCTTAAGAGCAATGGGAAGTTAGGAAAAGGAGTGTTTGGGGCCCATATAATAGCTTGTTTTCCTATCCTAACTCTGTAAACTTCTAGGGAACATGAATTCGAATTCTAATCCTCACTCTGCAACTTACCACTGAGTAACCTTGAACAACATATTTGATTTTTCTGGACCTCAGTTTTCACCTCTATGAAATGAATAGGCTCTACCCTTTCTACTCCAAATTGGTGATCCTGTGGACTCGTGATCAGTACGACCCTCAGAATATCTATGGACATTTTTGTTTTTGCAAACTCACATTTCCCCCAAGATGTCTGTGATTACATTTTGTTTTTAATGGCTTTTGAATTTTGTCTATCAGCAGAGCCATAAATATCATGTAGGGGGCCAAGGGCATCCAGCACAATGAACTTTTATAAGAAAATCGTTTTTGAGTGGAAACACCCTTTTTGACATTGCCCTGAAACACCTGAGCCACCAGCAGAGACTCCGTAACACCATGGGAAGCTTCCATGGGGGACCTACATGGGGGAGAACTATTGGCATCAAGGAACGATGATCTCTAAGCTTCCTATTTGAACAAATTAATCTTGCTCACTATGTTCTAAATCTAATTGTTCCTACATACTTTTGAGGACCCCAAATGCTGTTAGAAACCTCTACACTTCAGCCTTCTGGTGCAAAGTTCTAGTTGCCTCACCCTAATTATGGTGTTGCCTATCAGAAGAATGACGTACTGTATGCAATAATAAAATTTTGGAATGGGGTATCGTGAAAACATGAGTTCGTAGGTCATTTGTGACGTATATTAGCTATGTGACCGAAGGCGCATCATGGAATCCTCTTGGCTTCTTTTCTTTTTTTTTTTGGAAAATTGGAATAATAATACCGGTAGCATCTCGGTCCACTCTTTAAGGCTATACATTGAAAATGAGTTGCTAATTTACTTTGGCAGAGGAACTTTCCTCAATGGGAGTTCCTTACGCTAAAGAAATCACAGGTGTGGAGGACAAACTACTTTTCTCATATGGTTGTTGGGAAACTCCATTGAGACGATATTTATAAAGTACTTTGCCAATTTTAAAGTGCTACAGAAATGTCAGCAATTAGCATCCAGAGAAGAATGCGATAGGGGGCTTTCATTCTTTTCAATCGCTTATTTGGTTTCCCTTGACTTTGTAGGGGATTCCTAGCATCCCATTTGCTACTGCTAGGCCATTACTAGTTGGCCTACACTAAGGAGCCATTACCTGCGCTTCTCCCTCCCAACAAGGAAGGCAGTTATCTCTTCCATCAACTCTTTTTAGTGTTGCCCCCACTGATGTTTATTGGGTCTCCTCCCCATTACTGCCCTTCCTCCTTTTGTCCTCTTGAGCCAATCACTCCTGTATTTACCTCACTTTTTTCCCCTTTGGCAGGTTTTCCTTGGAATTCTCTAGAACTTTAAATCTGGAAAGGCTTTCTCTTTGTGTCCCCAAAGGCTGGAAGCACTGGCTGCCCCCTCCTCACCTTCCTGGGTCCCTACAATTTTTGCGATTCTAATTAGATAGTGGATTAAGTCTGTTGTCAGTTCACCTAATTGCCAGGAAAATCTGATTGGGTCTTCTGTGTCAGTTCATTTCTGCCAGTGACTTTAGGCCTCAGGTATTTTCATTATAAAATACAGCTTTATTTTGTAGAGTCTGTCATCCAAGACAGATCATGAGATACGATGGAGAATGAAATAATACCAGACAGCCCATTGTCTGGAGCTGGTTCTTCTCAGACTGTGATCTTGTCAAATCTCATAATCTAGCCATTGATGGGCACCGATAGGGACATGAACGAGAGACTCAAGAAAGAAAGACCTTGCAACCTCAGGGTCCTATGACGAAGAGTTGCTCTATCAGTCGGTAAAGTCTTTCCCTCAGCATCTCTATGGAGCCAGTGAGAGTACCCTGTTGGTGGCCATGCTGGGCACAAGGCAGGTTGATAGAAAAGAAACGACTGACTATTGCTAAGTGCCCATTTTCCCCTGACACTTCAAACACATGCAAAGCTGCGTATGCCAGTAGTTGCCCAAAATGAACAATCAATGGCTCTTAAGGCTATTTGGATTTTCATTTGCAAACAATTGGATTTTTTTTAAAAATATATATATTGGGGGGAGCTGGGTAGCTCAGTGGATTGAGAGCCAGGCCTAGAGACAGGAGGTCCTGGGTTCAAATCCGGCCTCAGACACTTTCCAGCTGTGTGACCCTGGGCAAGTCACTTGACCCCCATTGCCTACCCTTACCAATCTTCCACCTATAAGTCAATACACAGAAGTTAAGGGTTTAAAATTAAAATATATATATATATATATATATATATATATTGTTCTTTTAAAATATAGCTGTCGTCTTCCAGTTACTGACTCTCACCCCTTGCCCAGATAAGGCTCAATTTTGGAACAAGTAAGTCAAACAAAGCAAAAAAAGTCAACATAGCAGCCATGGCTGACAGCGTTTGCCCCATTCTGTACCTGTAGTGCACTACCTGTCTCCTAAGAAGAAGGAGGTGCATTTCATCGGATTGTTCATCACATCGATCAGACTTCTGATGTCTTTCAATGATGTTTTCCTTCACATTACTGTGGTTGCTGTGTAGATTGCTTAAATTCTGCTTTCCTTTCTCTGAATTGGTTCATCTTGCATGTCTGCTCGTGTTTCTCTTAATTCATACATGTTGTTTTCATGGCACAAGAGCTCACGATGACATCCACTGGCCAACGTTTCATTCGCCGTTCATTTATCAGTAGAAATCAATTTTGGTCTCAGTTTTTGGCTTCTGCTATGTATTTTGGTAGATATGGGACGTTGCTGTTTTTGACTTCTTCAGGCCGGACGTGCCCACTTAGTGAGATCACTGGAGTTCATATGGTATCTCTTCCCTATAGTAAGCCAAAACCAGGTTTGTGAGCTCAACTGGAAGGAGTATCCAAATGGCCGTGCCACTAAGCAGGCGGGCGCAGTGATGAATAGGTAAAATACAGAAACGTCACCCTCTTCCAGCAGAACCCATCTCTAATGGAGAGTCAACAACGTTCCGTTCATGTGTGTGAAGTGCCTACTTTGGGCAAGGTTAGACTGGG
>NC_058136.1:52959067-52987322 GCF_016433145.1 Gracilinanus agilis | reverse complement strand
TTTCTTTCTTTCTTTCTTTCTTTCTTTCTTTCTTTCTCTCACCTCTCTATGTCTATCTCTTTCTGTCTCGCTCTCTATCCCCCTTTTTAAGTTTCAGACTGCTTGATTTGTTTGACTTCCCAACAGCCTCTTTTAGCAAGCAGTGAGAGTGTCCATTGAAGACATATTGTTATTCCAGGCACACTCTGGCTGTGTGGTTTTTAAAGCTTACAGGTGTTGGCCTTTTCTGCTTTAGACATGAGGGGAGTTGTTCCTGAGACAGCAGGAGACAAATGCATAAAAAAGCAGAATGTTTCCATCTGTGGTAAGTTCATTTTGCTTTCTGACTTTGGGGAAGTTTGCCTATGGCCCTGCTGCCTCACCTGGAGCAGGTTAGCAAGCATTCCTCCCTCCTCACCTGAGCCATTGAGCATCTCTAGTTTCTTTTAGAGCTTGGCTGAGGCGCCATCTCCTACCCTGAGGGTCTTATTTTGATTTCCCCCCTCTTCTCCCCCACCTCCCACCAAATGGCCGGGCTCTATTTTCTTTGCCATTACTTTGAATAAACCTCGTGTGCTTTTCTTCATTTGTGTCCTGGAGATCAGCCCCAGGAGGCCGGAGGTTGTCTGGATTTTGTCTCAAGTCCCAGGGCCTGACCTAGAGTAAGCCCTGAAGAAATGGGCATTGAAGTGGAATTTCACGAGTGTGGTAGACTTTTTCTTTAAAAAACTTCTCCAAATGGCCATGAGACCTTATTCCGCCACATTCGACTGTGCCTTTCCCCTTTCTTACATCCCTAGTGCCTAGTCTAGTGTCTGGTACAAAGAAGCGTCATGAAGGGAAGGAAAAGAGCCATTTTTGTGTGTCTGAGAACAGGCACCCTCACAGCCCAGTCCATGATCCTGCTTAACGCTGCCATGCTCAGATGACATCTCCAATATCGTGTTCGCGTCCAGGCAGTACAGTTTAAGGAGGAAAACGTCTATATGATGATAAGGGGCCTTGCCTTCACATCCTATGAGGAGCAGCTGAAGGCCCTGGGGATGTCGAGCTTAAAGAAGCGAAAACTCAGGCGACAAGTCTCTCATGAAGTCTCGGCAGAGGAGCCAGATTAAAGAGGCATCGGCTTAGAGATTCTGGGCGCCGAATGGCAGAACCAAGAACAAGGCGGTGGAAATTGCAGAGAGGGAAATGGTGTCTTAATGGTCAGGCAAAATTCTTAACAATTAGAGCTGGCTAAAAACAGAAGAGGCCAATGCAGTGGATAATGGGTTCCCCTTTGCCGAAGTCTGTAAGCAAAGGCTTGTGGGGTATGTTGTGGTGGGAATCCTTCCTCAGTGATGGCTTGGACCAGATTACCTCTGAGGTTCCTTGCAGCACCTTGAAAATTCTATGACGTTTCAATTCTTCACTCTCGAGAGGAAGGGCATGCATTTCATCCTCAGCCCTCTAGAAGTGAACTTGATTATTACATGAACATGATTCTTGATATTTTTACTCTGTTACTTTCCTTGATATTGTTGGAGTCTGTGTGTGTGTGTGTGTGTGTGTGTGTGTGTGTGTGTGTGTGTGTGAGGTTTTCACACTTCCTGCTTGATTTTGTCGTTGATTTATCTTTGACACTAACCGTGGGATCTTGAGCAATCAGTCCAAACCAGTTCATCAATAAGCCTTTTATTAAGTGTTCTCTTTATGTCAGATACGGTGCTAGGTGCTTAGAAACCCCGAGAATGAACTAGCTTCTATTCTCAATGAGCTTATTCTATAGGGGAAGACATACTGATAGTAACACATACATATATAAAGATAGAGATAGAGATAGAGATATATAAATATGTGTGCATGTGTACATATGTGTACATATGTATACACACATGTGCATATGTGTGTATACATGTGTGTATGTGTGTATGTGTGTGTATATATACACATATATATTAGAATAAATACAAAATTAAACAAAGGTAATTAAATCTGAGATAACTTGGAAAAGAGGGCAGTGGTAGTTGGGGAGATCAGTAAAGGCTTCGTATAGAAGGTAGCTACATCCTGATGGAAGAGAGAAATTCTGGGAAACAAATCAGGAAAGAATGTATTTCAGGTATCGAAGACAACAAGCGTAAAGGTGTAGAAGTAGGAGGTGTGGGGAATAAAGAGAATGCCAGTGTGACTGGATTGTATATTGTAGGAAGCAGAATGTCTAAAGAGTCTAGGAAAGGGGGCAGCTGGGTAGCTCAGTGGATGGAGAGTCAGGCCTAGAGATGGGAGGTCCTGGGTTCAAATCTGGCCTCAGACACTTCCCTGCTGGGTGACCCTGGGCAAGTCACTTGATCCCCATGGTCCATCCTTACCACTCTTCCACCAAGGAGCCAATACACAGTATTGACTCCAAGATGGAAGGTAAGGGTTTAAAAAACAAGAGTCTAGGAAAAAATTTATAATAATATAAATATATACATTATATATAAATTGAATTCTATATTATAATTATATGTAATATAAATATAGCTACATACACACTCCCCACATACATTTACTTGCACATACACATATGCACACATATATACACACTCACACAAACTCCCCAACACACATATGTACTTTGATTTCCCAGTTCCCCATCATCCTCAGTTCCCATAACCTATTGGTCCTGTTTCACTTCCATGTTATTGAGCTCCGCTGCAATTCTTTTAGGTCATTATGAACGTAGATCCTTCCATACCTTCCAGTGACTCTCTTCTTTGTCCTCGTCCCCGGGCCCTTCGTTCCTTTCACCCTTGGGGTACTCTTTCTGCACTCTGGCAGCCCTCTCCTTGCAACATGCTCTTTCTTCCCCTGGCTTTTGGAAGTAGTTCCAGGCAAAGTTACCCTCTCCAGCAGGGGCTCATACTCTAGGCTCCATGAATTTGTTTTTAAAAGCATTTTGAGAGCTGAATTGCACTCTCATTGATTTCCTTTGTAATCCTATGAATTCGGTGCGATGCATTTTAACAATGTTATTCTGAGAAGGAATCCATAGGCTTCACCCAGCTGCCAAAGGGGTCTGTGACACAAAAAAGATTAAGAACTCCAATACTCAGATCCCTTGCCTTGTCATCAATCATGTCTCGCCAAACCCCAAACTTGCAAGATTCCCATCATGCACTGCCTTGACTCCATCCTAAAAACAAAAATCCTTTCTTAAGCTGAGCATCGTTGCTCCCCATCATCCTCTTTATCTTATTCTCTTCTTAACTAAACTGTTTGGGAAAGCTGTCTACACTAGGCGCCTCCATTCTCTCTTTTCTCTTTCTCTTCTAAACCTCCGGCAGTATTAACTGAAACTGTTCTTTCCAAAGTTAGCAGTGCTGCTGGTTACGAGGCAGCACAATGGATAGTACACTGGGCCTTGAGTCAGGAAGACCTGAATTCAAATCTAGCCTCCAACATTTACCAGCTTTGTCATCCTCTACAAAAGATTTAATCTCTGTAAAATGGGAATGGAATTATCGTTTACATCCCAGAGTTTTTATGTGGATTTAATGAGATAATCCTTGTAAAACAGCACAGTTCCTGACACTTAAGAGGTCTTAAGAAAGGCTCGTTTCCTTTCTTCCTTAACTGCCAAATATAATGGCCTTTTCTAAGTCTTCATCCCTCTTGACCTCTCTGCAGCTACTGCCACTGTTGATCACCCTCTCCTCTTGGATAATCAATCTCTTCTCTAGAGGTTTTGGGATATCATTCTGTCATGCTTCTCCTTCTGCTTGTCTGAATGCTCTTTCTCAGTCTCCTTTGCTGAATTTTCATCCAGGTCATGCCCACTAACCACAATGGTCCTCCAAGTGTCCGTCCTTGACCCTCTTCTCTTCTCCCTCCATGTAGGGTGTCCCAAAAGTCTTTGTGTGGTTTAAAGCTTAAAATTAGATTCAGACTTTTAGGATACCCTGTACTCTCTTACTTATTGATTTCCTCAGCTCCCATGAGTTAGATGACTCTTGATTGTATTCTTTTTTTTGTTTGTTTGTTTTTTAAACCCTTAACTTCTGTGTATTGGTTTATAGGTGGAAGAGTGGTCAGGGTGGACAATGGGGGTCAAATGACTTGCCCAGGGTAACACAGCTGGGAAGTGTCTGAGGCCGGATTTGAACCTAGGACTTCCTGTCTCTAGGCCTGACTCTCAATCCACTGAGCTACCCAGCTGCCCCCTTGATTGTATTCTGAACATGACTTTCTTATTGTCCTTTCTGCCTCAAATCTCTCTGTCTTTTGAATCCATCTTCCATTGAATTATCAAAATGACTTTTCTGAAGAGCATTTTGGACCCTGTCACTCCCATACTCTGTCAACTCCAATGGACCCATGTCACCTTCAGCATTCAAATCTCTTCATGATCTTGCCTTTATGTACCTATACTGTATTTTGGCCCTTTCCTCTTCTACACGTATTATGATCCGGGCACGTGGGCCTACATGTTGTTTGTTGAACAGGATGTTTCTTTTTCCAACTCTGTACCTTTTTGCTGACTAGCCACCTCCCATGCCTAGATATGGTCAGTTACATATTATACCTTACTGGGTAGGAGGATTGAGAGGTATACTGGGTGGTTTATTTGGAAGTGAATGGAATGGAATGGCCTAGAGCAGGCAACCTTTTTGGCCGTGAGAACCATAAACGCCACACTTTTTAAAATGTCATTTCATGAGAGCCGTGCAGTGCTCACAGTGCCACTCCTGTAACAGCGCCTGGAAAAAATGGACTTTATGGCTCCTGCAGAAAGAGCCATATCTGGCCATTGCCGACCCTTGGCATAGAGATGGAGCCCCTTCATTGCCTTTGGGCATACTTAGAGAGTATAAGAAGGAGGAAAATCCAGCCAATCTAGCAAAGGGAGCTGAGGTGTGGTCAGTAAGGGAGGAGGAGAACTAGGAGAGAACAGCCATATGAAAATCCCTGTTGGGGTCATAAGCAGGAAGAGAGGTCAGTGAAGGGTCAGATGCTGCAGAGAGTTCAGGACAGAAAAGGCCATCAGATGTGAAAATTACGAGTTCTTAGAGGGGAGGGGGGGCAGCTGGGTAGCTCAGTGGATGGAGAGCCAGGCCTAGGGTCAAATCTGCCCTCAGACACTGCCCAGCTGGGTGACCCTGGGTAAATATCACTTGACCCCTGTTGCCCATCCTGACCACTCTTCTGCCTCAGAGCCAATGCCCAGTATTGACCCCACAACAGAAGGTGAGGGTTTAAAAAAAAAGAGTTCTTTGGTAGCTTTCGAGAAAGCGGTTTCAAGTGCAGTTTGAATCTGAAGTCATGTTCCGGAGGGTCTGCAAAGGAAAGGAGAAGAGTTGAAGGAAATGAGTGTAGACAGGTTTGGGTTTTGTTTTTTTTCCCCAAGAAGTTTGGCTGAATAAAAGCTACACATACATGCAGACATATATTGATACATACAGATACGTATGTAGATACATGGTCGGTAGGGTCTAGTCTGTTTTTTTTTAAGATGAGGGAAACATTGATGTATTTATAAGCAGCAGAGAAGGAGCTAATCAATAGGGAAGACAGAAGATGGGAGGTGATGATGGGGGCATCAATCTTTTTGGAGATAAAAAAATTTGGAGATAAAGAAGGAAGGAGATTAAGGGGACAATATGGAGGGGTTAGCCTTGAGGAGCAGAATCCTTCTAGGCTATTCAAATGGGTTTTTTTTCCTATCCCAAAATCCTCCTTACTGTTGGCCAAATCTAGTGTTATTGAAATTTTTCATTTTAATGACTATCTGCCATGGAACTTGAAGTGTGAGTTTGGGGTGGGTTTTATTTATTTATTTGTTAGTTTAGATTTCTGGCAGCAGTCTATGGATTTGATCAGTCAGCGCTTTCTTGTCTATATTCCAAAATTCTGGCCAATTTTTTTTTTTGGGGGGGGGGGGGAGGGATTTTCCTTCAGTATGATATCCAGTATTTGTTTTAATTTCCTTCTTGGTGACCTCTGATTCTTATACTCTCTGTGCATTACAACTGCAAGGTCAAACACTTTGGCTTGGATAGAATCCATACATATATTCATTTAATGCTGTTCCCCCTCCTTATGTGCTCTTCTCTTCCAAATCTGTTATTCTCTCAAAGCCTCTACTTCTTCGTAGAGATTCTCCAATATTTCCTTCTTTGCTATTTCTGTTTTTGTAATGCCACATTGAAAGCTCGGATGTCCAAATTAATGCCAGCCCAAGTATTTTCTTCTAATTATTTTATTTCTCTTTTAAAGCTCTTCTGGAGGTTTTTGCTATTGTGCCATGATGTCTGAAAGTCAGCTATAGGGCTGTTCTTTGATCATTTGGGTGCCTTTTCTTTCCTAGTACGCTACCTTTTCATGGCATTCTGGACGTTTTCTGAGCCTTTACTCATTCTCCCTTCTTTATGCTATTCTCTTGGTCATTTGATCTACTTCTAAGCTATTATCATTTAGTCTTCCTGTCTTCAATTTGGGGTCTTTTGGACTTTCCCTTGTATTAGTCACTTAGCTTGGCTTCCCTCCTCACTCTAATTTCTCCCAGTCTCACTGTGGCACAGACTACTGGGGCTGAGTATCCTCCACCTTCTCATTTAGAGAGGGGAGATGGGGACCCATATGGCCAATGGCCTGGATCAGGCCTTTACCCAGAGTAAACTCCAAGGCAGAGTAAGCAACATATTACTAACCCAAATGATGCTCTTAAGCTTTTGCTTCTTAATTTATTTAATTTTAGTAAATAATTTAATTTATTTTTTTTTGTTTTTTTTTAAACCCTTAACTTCTGTGTATTGGCTCCTTGGTGGAAGAGTGGTAAGGGTGAGCAATGGGGGTCAAGTGACTTGCCCAGGGCCACACAGCCGGGAAGTGTCTGAGGCCGGATTTGAACCTAGGACCTTGGCCCATCTCTAGGTCTGGCTCCCAATCCACTGAGCTACCCAGCTGCCCCCATAATTTAATTTTATTAAAATTCATTAAAGATTCAAATGAAGAGTGTGCTTACCAGATAATGTCAGCTATTTTCTTCCAGGGCTCCCTTTCCAGGTATAAAAGCGGGTTAGAGCACCGTAGTGGCAGAACACAGAGTGAACTTCATAAAAGAACAGAAGAGCAAAGTTCAAATGAGTGTGGCAGGGAGTAGGGAGGGGGCGTGTGGCTATACGGAGGGATGAGAAGACTAGAAGACTCCTGTCCTCTCCCAAAGAGAGAAACTGTTTCAGAGAATGACTTCAGACCATAGACTTAATGACAGGAAACTGCCCCATCAGTTATTTTGTGCAATTTGGTACAGTTTTAATGCCTGGAATTTGCTATTGCTCTTAATGATTCTTTGTAAATGTCTGGAAGATGATTTCAGAATGGGAACAAATGCTCAAAAATTCTCCCATCCATTCAACTGACATCCACTGGTAATTCTGAAGACTTAGCTTCAGTTCCCAAGAAAGAGGCAAGTAATTGGTAGGTATAGCACTTTAGCTATCATTCCTCATGCCCGCGCCCAGGCCATCTTGAAGGGGTTGGGGGGAGAAAGCACTTACATGTAAACGTCAAGTTGTTTTTCTCTCTTGTCTTGTTAGAGACAGTCTGCCCAGACATCAGGCTAATAGCACACCTTGGCAGCATCTGAGATGCATGAAAGTTAGCTATAGAGAAAAGGATGTTACCAATGAGATCCAGAGATCTGATCTTATTTTGTGGATTTTGCCATCACTAAACTGGTATAAATGGACTTTTCCCTCTCCTTCCGTGCGGTTATCTTTAGAAGGAGAGGGACTAGACTTGGGATTTCAATGGTACAGGGAACTCTCAGGTAGGGAAAGACCCTCTTGCCCATACAGGTAAGTGGTACACGACCCATATGGGTCACAGGAGAAGGCTTGAATCTTTCATTCCATGTTGTAAGGGAGTAAAATTGACCTGAAATAAAGTGAACCCTTTCTTCTTCATGTTTTCGCACATATTTGACTTCACTCTCTATGCACGTGAGTTTTTATGGGGTAGATGAGTGGTAAGGGAAAGCTAATAAGCTCCATGGGAAGCTTTGGAAAATTGCCTAGTGATTATGTATGTATGTGTGTGTGTCTGTATGTACATAAATGCCTCTTGCTCAGGAATGAGGCTCTCCAACATTCTAAAGAGTTTCTATGAGTTTGGAGTATTGTTGTATAGGGGCCAGAATCTATTACTTGCTGCTAAAAAATAGAACTCACTTAAAGTTTACTAATTGAGATTAATTTGGTAGTGCGTGGGGAGGGATAGAGATAGTAAATAGTCCAAATTAGTGGGGAACCCCCCCCAACTTTATTACATAATATTTCAAAAGAAAATGTGGGTTCATTACTTTCATTTTTGTTTTCTTAATTTTGTTCTTGCCTTTGTTTTTATAAAACAGTTATTTCCTAATATGTCCCTTTCCCCCAATGATTCCTGTTACAAAAAAAAAGTTCACAGTCTCTAAAACCTACAGATACAGCACCAGTGTACAGCAGCACATATTGTGAATCTGTGTTCTTCAGCTCTAATGAGTGAACTATTTTGTCGTTTGTTTTCTGGGACCAAATTTGGTCATTAAAATTAATCAGACACAGAGTGAAATAAGCAGAACTGGGAGAACATTGTACACAGTAACAAAAATATTGGTCATTGATCATATGCGAAAACTTGGCTACTCTCAGCAATGCACTGATCTGGGACAATCCAGAAAGACTTATGGTAGAGAATGCTATCCACTTCCAGAGAAGTGGATGGAGTTGTCTATCATATCAGTGTATTTTTCGTTTTATTTTGGGGTTTTGGTTATGTATGACTTCGCTTCTACAACAATGACCAATGTGGAAGTGTGTTTTGCACAACATTAAAAAATAAAATAAAATTTTAAGTTTCTTTAAAAAAATAAAATTAATCAGAATTCAGTCAACTTCAATTGTCATTTCTGATTCTCTTGCAACATTTATGTTTAGTATTTCCCTGTTCTGTTTACCTTGCTCAGCATCAGTTCAAAAATGTCTTCCTGTGTTTCTCTGAATTCTTTATGTTGTTGATTATGGCCCATACTTTGATATAAGATATTTTGTTCAGTCGTTCCCCAATCAGTAGTCACCCATTTTCTTTATACATTTTTTGCTTGCATAGAGGTTTACAATGAATATTATGGTACATATTGGATTCTTCTATTAGATTTTGATGTCTTTGTGGCACATGCCTAGCAGTGGGAATACTGGATCAAGTGGTACAGTCTTTTCCTATATAATTTAAAATGGTTTCCCAGAATGGTTGGACCAATATATAACTTTGTCTGCAGTTTTTTATTATCCTTGTTTTGTCTCTCACATACATGTGTGTATGTATGTATCTATATCTACATCTAAGTTATTCATATTTACAGTAGAGTGCTCCTTTAACATCAAAACCCTAATCATATCTCTATTGAATTACTTGATCCATCATATCTTTTTCTTCCACATTTCCATTGCCACAGTTCTTTCTCTAGATGTGGATAGCATTCTTTCTCATAAGTTCCTCTGAATTGTCCTGGATCATTGCATTGCTACTAGTAGAAAAGTCCATTACATTCGATTGTGCCATAATATATCAGTTTCTGTGTACAATGTGCTCCTAGTTCTGCTCCTTTTACTCTGCATCAATTCCTGGAGGTCTTTCCAGTTCACATGGAATTCCTCCAGTTCATTATTCCTTTCAGTACAGTCATATTCCATCACCATCAGGTACCACAATTTGTTCAGCCATTCCCCAGTCGATGGACACCTCTTATATTACAATTTTTTGTCACCGCAAAGAATGAAGCTATGAATACTTTGTACAAGTCTTTTTCCTTATTATCTTTTGGGGGTACAAATCCAGCAGTGGTATAGCTGGGTCAAAGGGTAGGTATTCTTTTAAAGCCCTTTGGTCATAATTCTAAATTACCTTCCAGAATGGTTGGACCAATTTACAACTCCATCAGCAGTGTATTAGTGTCCCAATTTTGCCATATCCCCTTCAACTTTTATCACTTTCCTTTGCTGCCATATTGGCCAGTGTGCTAGGTGTAAAGTGGTACCTCAGAGTTGTTTTAATTTGCATTTCTCTAATCAGGAGGGATTTAGAACACTTTTTTCATGGGTTTATTGATAATTTTGATTTCATGGTGTGAAAACTGCCTATTCATGTCCCTTTTTAAGCCCTTACTTCTGTCTTAGAATCAATACTGTGTATTGGTTCCAGGGCAGAAGAGTGGTAAGGGTTAGGCAATGGGGGTTAAGTGACTTGCCCAGGGTCACACAGCTAGGAAGGGGCTGAGGTCAGGTATGAACCTAAGACCTCCTGTCCCTAGGTCTGGCTCTCAGTCTACTGAGCCACTCAACTGCCCCAGCATCCAGATTTTTGAAGGAGAAACTAAAGGAGCTTATGGAGGAAACAGACAGTAAAACTATACTAATAGGGGACCTCAACCTTTCCTTTTAAAAGCTAGATAAATCTAATCAAAAAATAAATAAGAAAGAAGTAAATGAAATTTTAGGAAAGTTAGATTTAATAGACATCTAGAGAAAATTGAATAGGGATAAAAAGGAATATACTTTCTTTTCAGCAGCATATGATACATATATAAGAATTGACCATGTACTAAGGCATAAAAACTTCACAACCAAATGCAAAAAAGCAGAAAAAATAAATGCAACTTTTAAAAATCATAATGCAATAAAATTATAATCAATAAGGGTTCATGGAAAGACAAATTAAAATTTAATTGGAAACGAAATAATCTAATTCTTCAAAATGGATGGGTCAAAGAACAAACCACTGAGTGGATGCAAAAATCTTAAATAAAATAAAATACTAGCAAAGAGACAACAGCAAGTTATCACAGGGATTATTCACTATGACCAGGTGGGACTTATACCAGAAATCCAAGCCTGGTTTAATATTAGGAAAACCATAATTGACCATATCAATAATCAAACTAACAGAGATCACATGATTATCTCAATAGATGCAGAAAAAGCCTTTGACAAAATACAACACCCATTCCTATTGAAAACACTAGAAAGCAGAGGAATAAAAGGGCCTTTCCTTAAAATAATAAATAGTATTTATTTAAAACCATCAGCAAGTACCATGTGCCATGGGAATAAATTAGAAGCCTTCCCAATAAGATGAGGAGTGAAGCAAGGATGCTAATTATCACCATTATTATTTAATATAGTACTAGAAATGCTACCTTTAGCAGTTAGAGAAGAAAAAAGAAATTGAAGGAATTAAAGTAGACAATGAGGAATCCAAACTATCACTCTTTGCAGATGATATGATGGTATACTTAGAGAATCCTAGAAAATCAACTAAAAAAGTAGTGAAAATTATCAGTAACTTCAGTAAAGTTGCAGGATACAAAATAAACCCACATAAAGCATTCCTATGTATTTCCAACAAAGCTCAGCAGCAAGAATTAGAAAGAGAAACTCTACTTTCCACACAAATAAAACTAGATCTAAACAATTAGAAAAAACATTAATTGCTCATGGATAGGATGAGCTAATATAATAAAAAAAGACAATCCTACCTACATTAATTTACTTATTCAGTGCCATATCTATCAAACTACCAAAAACTATCTTAGAGAATTAGAAAAATAATAACAAAATTTGTCTGGAAGACCAAAAGATCAAGAATATCAAGGGAACTAATGGAAAAAAAATGTGAAGGATGGTGGCCTAGCAATACCAGATATTAAACTGTATTATAAAGCAGTGATCATCAAAACAATCTGGTATTGGCTAAGAGATAGAAGGGTAGATTAGTGGAATAGACTTGGGGTAAATGACCTCAGCAAGCTAGTGTTTGATAAACCCAAAGATCCCAGCTTTTGGAATAAGAATTCGCTATATGACAAAAACTGCTGGGAAAATTGAAAAACAGTATGGCAAAATTAGGTTTATATGAATATCTCACACCCCATACCAAGATAAGTTCAAAATGGGTATATGTTTTAAATATAAAGAGTGATATTATAAGTAAATTAGGGGAACATAGAATAGTTTACCTGTGAGATCTATGAAGAAGGGAAGAATTTATGCCCAAACAAGAGATAGAGAACATTACAAGGTGTAGAATAAATAATTTTGATCATATTAAATTAAAACATTTTTGTTAGAAGGGGAGCTAAAAACTGGGAAAAATTTATAACAAATTTCTCTGACAAAGGTCTAATTTCTCAAATATACAAAGAACTAAGTCAAATTTATAAGAATCCAAGTCATTCCCCAATTGATAAATGACCAAAGGATATGAATACGCAGTTTTCAGATGAAGAAATCAAAGCTATCAATAATTATGAGAAAAGAGGTTCTAAGTCCCTATTGATTAGAGAACTAAAATTAAAGAACTCTGAGGTACTACCTTATATCTAACAGATTGGCCAATATGTCAGTAAAGGGAAATAATAAATGTTGGAGGGAATGTGGTGAAATTGGGACACTAATATGCGTTGCTGATGGAGTTGTGAATTGATCCAACCATTTTGGAAGGTAATTTGAAATTATGCACAAAGGGCTTTAAAAGAATGCATGTCCTTTGATCCAGCAATCCCACTACTAGGTTTGTATCCCAAAGAGATAAAAAAAATGGGAAAGGTTCTCTTTGTACAACAATATTTATAGCTTCTCTTTTTGTAGTGGCAAAAAAATTGAAAAAAGGGGGATTGTCCCTCAATTGGGGAATGTCTGAACAAATTGTGGTATATGATGGTGATGGAATACTATTGTGCTGTAAGAAATGATGAACTGCTTGCTTTCTATAAGAACTGAAAAGACCTACATGAACTGATGCAGAGAGAAATAAGCAGAACCAGGAGAATATTATACACAGTAATTGAAACACTGGGGGCAATCAAATGTGATTGACTCTGCTACTAAAAGCAATGCAATGATCCAGGATAATTCAGAGGGAATTAACAGAAATAACGCTATCTAGAGAAAGAACTGTGGGAGTAGAAATCTAGAAGAAAACATATGATTTATCACTTGTTTATATGGGTATATGATTTGGGGTTTTGGTTTTAAAAGATGACTCTATTACAAAAATGAATAACATGCAGATAGGATTTGAATGATAATATATGTATAACCCAGTGAAATTGCTTGCCAACTTTGGGAGAGGGGAGGGAAAGGGGAGGGAGACAACAAGAATCATGTAACCAAGGAAAAAATTGAAAAAATAAAAATAAATTGAAAAAAATGAAAAGGGTGATTTCACCTCTAATAAAGAGGAAATTACAGCAATCATTAAGAGCTATTTTGCCCAACTATATGGCAATAAATCTTGTAATTTAGGAGAAATGGATGAATATTTACAAAAATATAAGTTGCCAAGATTAACAAAAGAGAAAATAGAATTCTTATATAATCCCATATCAGAAAAAGAAATTGAACAAGCCATTAACAAACTCCCCAAGAAAAAAATCTCCAGGGTCAGATGGATTCACAAGTGAATTCTATCAAGCATTTAAATAACAATCACAATACCACACAAACTATTTGGCATAATAAGCAAAGAAGGAATCTTACCAAATTCTTTTTAAGATACAAATATAGTGCTGATACCTAAGCCAGGCAGACCAAAAACAGAGAAAGAAAAATATAGCCCAATCTCCTTAATGAATATAGGTGCAAAAATCTTAAATAAAATACTAGTGAAGAGACTACAGCAAGTTATCATAAGGATTATTCTCTATGACCAGGTGGGATTTATACCAGAAATGTAAGGCTGGTTTAATATTAGGAAAACCATCAGCATAATTGACCATATCAGTAATCAGACTAACAGAAATCACATAATTATCTCAAAAGACGTAGAAAAAGCCTTTGACAAAATGCCATACCCATTCCTATTGAAAACACTAGAAAGCAGAGGATTAAATGAGCTTTTCCTTAAAATAATTAGTATTTATTTAAAGGAATCAGCAAATATCATCTACAATGGGGATAAGTTAGAAGCCTTTCCAATAAGATCAGGAGTGAAGCAAGGAAGACCATTATCACCACCATTATTTAATATAGTACTAGAAATGCCAGCTTTAGCAATTAGAGAAGAAAAAGAAATTGAAGGAATTAAAGTAGGCAATGAGGAAACTAAACTATCACTCCTAATGGAGGATATGATGGTATACTGAGAGAATACTAGAAAATCAACTAAAAAATTAGTTGAAATAATGAATAACTTTAGCAAAGTTGCAGGATACAAAATAAAACCACATCAATCATCAGCATTTCTATATATTTCTAACAAAGCTCAGCAGCAGGAGTTAGAAAGAGGAACTCCATTTAAAATCATTCTAGACAATATAAAATATTTGGGAATCTTTCTGCCCAGACAAACACAGGAAATATATGAACACATTTATAAAATACTTTTCACACAAATAAAGTTAGATCTAAACAACTGGAAAAATATTAATTGTTTCTGAGTAAGCCAAGCTAACATAATAAAAATGAAATCCTACCTACATTAATTTACTTATTCAGTCCCATACTAATCAAACCACCAAAAAACCATTTTATAGAACCAGACAAAATAATAACAAAATTCATCTGGAAGAACAAAAGATCAAGAATATTAAGAAGACTAATGAAAAAAATGTGAAGGTGGTACCAGATTTTAAACTGTACTATAAAGCAGTATTCATCAAAATAATCTGGTCCTGGTTAAGAAATAGAAGGATGGACCAATAGAAAAATTAGGAGTTAATGACCTTAGTAATATAGTGCTTGATAAACACAAAGATCCCAGCTTTTGGGAAAAGAACTCAGTATTTGACAAAAACTGCTGGGGAAACTGGAAAACAGTATTGCCAAAAGTAGGTTTAGATCAATATCTAACATGTATACCAGTGATAGTGAACGTTTTAGAGACCAAGTGTTCAAACTGCAACCCTCACACCACATGTGAGGTCCCCGTCTTACCCCAGACAGGGGAGTGCCCCTTTGGGCCACTGGGCAGAGAGGTGGGTGATATGAAAAATGTTCTCAGGCACATGGAGAAGGGCAAGGGAACAGTCACCTTTGGCGTACTCCAGCATGCGTGCCATAGGTTCACCAACACAGCCCCCTATACCAAAGTCAAAATGGGTATATGTTTTAAACATAAAGTGTGTTATTATAAGTAAATTAGGGAAACATAGAATAGTTTACCTGTGAGATCTATGGAGAAGGGAAGAATTATGACCAAAGAAGAGAAAGAGAAGATTACAAGATGTAAAATAAATAATTTTAATTATATCAAATTAAAACATTTTTGTACAAACAAAACCAAGATTAGAAAGAGAATTACAAACTGGGAAACATTTTATAACAAATTTCTCTGACAAAGGTATAAATTCTCACATATACAAAGAACTAAGTCAAATTTATAAGAATCCAAATCATTCCCCAATTGACAAATGACCAAAGGATATAAATAGGCAGTTTTCAGATGAAGAAATCAAAGCTATCAATAATCATATGAAAAAATGTTCTAGATCCCTCTTGATTAGAGAAATGCTAATTAAAACAATTCTGAGGTATCACCTCACATTTTGGCCAATATGACAGTAAAGGAAAACAAAAAATGTTGGAGGGGATGTGGCAAAATTGGGACAAACGTGTTGCTGGTGGAGTTGTGAACTGATCCAACTATTTTGGAGGGCAATTTGGAATTATGCCCAAAGAGCTATAAAACAGCAATACCTCTACTAGATCTGTATCCCAAAAAGATAAAAAATAATGGGAAAGGACCTGTTTGTTTGTACAAAAATATTTATAGCTTCTGTTTTTGTGGTAGCAAGGAATTGGAAACTAAAGGGATGTCCCTCAATTGGGAAATGGCTAAAGAAACTGTGGTATATGATGGGGATGGAATACTATTGAGGTATAAGGAATGATGAACAGGATGATTTCAGAAAGAACTTAAAAGGCCTCTATGAACTGATACAGAGCAAAATAAGCAGAACCAGGAGAACATGGTACACAGAAACTGAATACTGTGGGACGATCAAATGTGATAGACTTTGCTACTAACCGTAATACAATGATCCAGGACAAATCTGAGGCACTTATGACAAAGAATACTTTCCACCTCCACAGAAAGAACTGTTGGAGTCAGAATGCAGATGGAAGCAGATGATTTATCACTTGTTTATTTGGGCAAATGTTTTAGGGTTTGGGTTTTAAAAGATTATTCATTTACGAAAATGATTAATATGGAAACATGCGTTGTGTGACAGATCCAGATTGAATTACTTGCCTGCTCCAGGAGCAGGGAGGGAAGAAGGGAAGGAGATAATTTGCATTATATAACTTTGGAAGACTCATGTGGAGGTTTGTTATTAAAATTTAAATAAAAGAATCTTACCCGTAGCCAGAATTGCAAAAAGGACTTCCTTCATTTTCCCATTTTTTTATGATAGGAGCTTTTATATTTACATTGTAAAACTATGTGGAATATGCCAGGCAATTAGATGTATAACCTATAGTACTTGTCCAGCAGTATTTTATATATATACATATATATATATAATATGAATATATGTATAACCCTGTGTAATAGTTATATATATCCATATACATTTATATAGTTATATATAATGTGGTTATATATACATTGTTACATATTATATATATATGTATGTATCATATATTTATACACACACACACACACACACACACACACAGAGACACACACCATATAGCTGCTACATATGGTATAGGGCAGCTAAGTAGCACAGCAGAGTGCTGCAGCTGAAGTCAGGAAGACTAATTGTCCTGAGTTCAAAACCAGCCTGAGATAATTACTATCTGTGTGACCCTGGGCAAGTCATTTAACCCTATTTGCCTCCATTTCTTCATCTGTAAAATAAGCTAGAGAAGGAAATGGCAAACCCTTCCAGTATCTTTGCCAAGAAAACCCCAAATGGGGTCTCAAAGAGTGAGACACAACTGAAATGACTAAAACTACAGAAATATTGAATATATCAGCTCAACATTTATCTATTTATTTACTTATTCACTTATTTATTTGCTTGTTTGTTTATTATTTATTTATTTATCCATTCATTTAATTATTTATTTGTTGGTTGGTTTGTTTGCTTATTTATTTATTTGTTTGTTGAACCCTTAACTTCTGTGTATTGGCTCCTAGGCGGAAGAGTGGTGAGGGTGGGCAATGGGGGTCAAGTGACTTGCCCAGGGTCACCCAGCTGGGAAGTGTCTGGGGCTGGATTTGAACCTAGGCCCTCCTGTCTCTAGGCCTGGCTCTCAATCCACTGAGCCACCCAGCTGCCCCAGCAGCTTGACATTTATGCATAGTTTGGCTCTGGAGTATGGAAGAAATGATTTTGATTCCCACCTTGGAAACTTCTTAGCTGTTCAGTCATTGGCAAGTCAACTTTTTTCTTGATTCAGTTTTGTCATCTGTAAAATGGGAATATTCATAGCATTTGCCTCACAGGGCCATTGTAAGGACAAACGAGGTTGATATGTGGAAAACACTTTGCAAAACGTAGCACAGTGGATAGAATTTTGGATCTGGGAGTTAGAAAAAGTGGATTCCAACTTAGACCCTTACTAATTCTTTGACCCCCGGCAAGTTATTTAACCTCTCTCTTCCTCAGTTCCCTCATCTGAAAAATGGAGGCAATAGCACATACCTCCCAGGTTGTTGTGGGGATCAAGTGAGATAACACGTGCACATCATTTTGCAAGTCCTAAAGTACTGTATACGTGCCAGCTATTATTAATGCTAGTTATAATTATTATTAATTTTGCACGGATGTTACAGCTAAACAACAAGACGGATCCAAAATTAAAGTGGAGTCAGAATGAGCTAGTTTGTTTTCAGGAAATTGCAGAACTCTTTTAATGACTCCCAAATGCTCCTAGGAACAAAGACCTGGCTTTTTAATAGCCGATTTCTACCAGGCTATTGTATAGCTGTGAGTCATAGAACGCTACAGTCTCGGAAGAATGAAAAATGCACATCGCATAGAGAGTAATGGAGAGCTAAGCAGAAGTGAATAGGCTGTAACGTATAGTCATTACCGAATGCCTCTTATATTTTTGAAATGACGGGAGAAAGCGAGGAAGACTCATAGCACATGAGGGAGGCCCTTTGCGGCGGGCTTACTGGAATGCGTGGATGAGTCACACAGCCTAGCAAAAGTAGACGGACTATAATCTGCAGAGCTAGAGGGGTGGCCCATTGTAGTAGAGCGGGAAGAGATCTCAGAGGTCATGTCGTCCAAGTCCCTTACTGTACAGGTGAAGGAGCTGAGGCCTCTGGGAAAGAAAGTGGTCTGCCCAAGGTTACATGGGGAATAAAGTAGCCTAATTAGGAGCAGAAGCCTGGAGTCCCGAGACTCTAATTCCTTTTGGATTCTCCATGGATTTCATAGCTACATGTTATTCAGCCCCCTTCCTCCTACCCCTGAGAGTACACTAATAAGGCAGACTTTATGGAAAAATAGAAGCAGCCCATTTTCAATATTTGAACATCTTTTTGATGACTCTCGCGATATGCTACAACATTCTAGGCTACACCTAAGCTCTTCCAGATTACTTTCCAGTTTCCCCAGAATTTCTTATTGAATAAGAAGCTGTTCCCTTAGTATTTTCTGCTTTTAGTTGATTTAACATGGGAGGACTGTGCTCTGTCACAAAGTGCTATTGCTTACATAGTCTGTTCTCCTGATCTACTTTTTTATTTGTTTTTTTCTTTTTTTAATAAGCATCATCAAATTGTTTTGATTGTTCTTACTTTACAATATAATTTGAGATCCGGCCATGATAGGTCCCTTTCAGTATTATTATTACTATTTTTTACCTCCCTTGAGGGTCTCAACTTTTTGTTCCTGCTCGTGAATATTATTATTATTATTATTATTATTTTGCCTAGCCCCTTGGGAGTTTGATTAGCATTGCACTAAATCTACAAACTTAATTGACAGGCTATTAGCATTTTCATTTTATTAGCATTGCCTGGTGATGAACTACATCGATCTCTCCAGCTATTCGTCTTTATTTTTGTGAAGATTTGTGTGTTGGGAGGTTCATTTCCAGATTTTTTTTTTTGCACTTTATATTACTTCTCTTATTTCCTTCTTGCATTTGCTGGTGTCGTACGGAAGTTTGGACACTCTTTGTGGATTAATTTTGTGTCCTGCTACTTTACCAAATCTATAAATTGTCTTAATCAGCTTCTTCGCTAATTCTCTCAGTTTCTTTACAAAGCAGTAATTAATCTACTCCTTGTGAATATTTATTTATATCTTTAACTTACCAGCCTTGCTAGTATTTCTGTTACGACTTCATAAAATAGTATAGGGAAGGGGGGAATCTCTTTGCTTTACTCTTATCTGTACCGTGAAAGATTCCAGAGTTTCTCCTTGCAATAATGCCAGCTCTGGGTTCAGATAGAGAATCTGGAACTTATAATAGAGGCACCTTTTCATGGCTCTGATTTTAGCGGCGTTGTTGATGGGTATTTTTAACAGAAAGAAGTACTGTATTTTGTCAAAGGCATTTTCAGACTATTTTTATATAATCAAATTCACTGCAGATAGAAACATCAAGGAATGAAATGTTGCCAAGTTAAAAAACCTGCTGTGATAAACAAGTAAAGGTCATTTTAAATCACCTGCTTTTTGCAGATTGCTGGAACACCTTGTTGTTGTTTAGTCATGTCTGACTCTTTGTAACCCCACGTGAGGTTTTTTTGGCAAAGATACTGGAGTGGTTTGCCATATCTTGCTCCAGTGAATTAAGCAAACGAGGTAAAGTGACTTCCCCAGGGTCACACAGTTAGTGAGTGTCTGAGGCTGGAATTTAATTTTGGTCTTTCTGACTCCTGGCCCAGCCTGTATCTCACATAGCACATCCATGTGCTGCCCCGTGGAAGGGTTAGACTTGTTTTTTTTGTTTGTTTGTTTTTATTTTTTAATTTTTGCCCAAGAGGGCTGAGACAAGGAAAAGGGAGTACAGGTTCCAGATGTAAGGAAAAATAGTTCCTGACAATTAGAGCTATCCCCAAATAGAACAGGCTGCCTTTCCTCTCTCTAGAAGTCTCACAAGAAATGTTAAATGACCACTTGTTGAGCTTGTTGTAATGAGAAATCGTATTCGGGTACAGATTGGATCCCATGGCCTTTTGGGGCCTTTCCACCTCCAAGAACCTCTGATTCGAGGTCTGTTTGCTACAAATGCCTGCCTCATGTTTGCTGCTTGCAAGAAATCCCTGCGTTTTCTGTCCCCGTATCCTTGCTTGAATTGTTAATCCGAACACTTCATTTCCTTGCCTGTTCTTTTGGGCTTCTCGTTGCTTCTGTTTCCGGTTTTCAGGGATTCTCTGAGCGGAGCTCACTGCTGGGCCTCCGTCCTGTCCTGCCTGGCTCCCTCAGGTTTGCTTTGGTGCCCTGTCTACAGGTTCTACCACTGCCTGTGACTCTGGTCTTTGCAGTCAAATCAAAGATGGCAGGTTGGCAGAAAATGGGCTTTTAACTTGGAGAATGTGACTGCCTACTCAGTTCTACTGATCCAGAATCACAGTCACAGCATTTTATGGTAAATCCGGACTGAGGATCTGCTATTTGGAGCAGTTAAGTGCAACGCCTTTATTTTAAAGATGGTGAAGAAACTGATCTTCACTGTAGTTAACTGACTTGGTCTAGGTCACATAGAGTGGAGACTTGAACCTGCCTCCTCAGACTCCACGTCTAGCCTTCTTCCCCTGTACCACATTGAGATGGCCAGATGAAGTACAGGTGCCTTACTTTGCGGTGTAGGTGACCCCGAACCCTCAAAGGCTATGCTGTGGACTGCAATCTCTGGCGGGTCCTATTACGTCCATGAGCGCCCCATGTAGGAAAGTTGTTTTTAAGTGCCTTGCTCTGGTTTTAATTACTTAGCCGGGCAGGATGTATATCCATGTTTTTTTTTTCTTTTTTTCATCATATAATTTTATAAGCCACACATTGTATAAAAAAATCCCCACGCAGGAAAGTTTTAAGTATGACCTGGGCACCAGACTCTGCTTTCCGAGGACTGATTGATGCCAATATGGAGGGACTCCTCACTAGAAGGCTCATGAAACAAAGAAAAAGACGAACTAGTTTGGCGGGACCCCTCCTACTCTAGGACGACAGTGGCAGAATAAGGGGACAAGGACTCTGACATCTAAAACGTTGGGACTTTCGGTGTGAGATGTTTGTCTAGGGACCAGGAAATACTGTTAGCACTTCATACCGATCTTCACTTCATTGTAAATAGAATAGATGACAAGAAAAGGATTTGGGCCAATCATCCAGGGAAGGAGTCCTTAACCTAGGTTCCACTCTCTGTAGATAGATCGGGGCGGTATGTCTGGAGCGTGGACGAGAAAGAAAACGACACCTTTAATTCGATGTAATTGATTTCCTTGGAATCCTTTGTATTTCGTTTTCTGTCTTCCTCTGGGAAGAGGTCAGAAGGATCCATTACACGCAACCAGCGAAGAAGACAAAGTTATGGTCAGACCTGTGCTTGGAGGAAGATGGAGGATGGACCACAGAGGGGAGAGACTTGTGGCAAGGACACTCCCCAGCAGGCTACTGCAGCAGTCTGGGTGAAGTGATGAGGCTTGCGCCAGGGTATGGGATCATCAGAGGAGTCCGAGAAGTGTCTGGAGAGATGTGATGAAGGTAGAATGAATAGGCCTTGGCAGCAGTCTCGGAAGGATGGGCTGCTTTCTGCAGCGTGCAGGTGGGGGGCACAGTGAACTTGCTCATTCCTCTGGTTTTCCAGGTTTGAACAGGGCAGTCATTTTGGTGAACAGAATGAAATCCAAACCCGAATAATCAATTCAGGTTTTTTGGGTAAACGATTAAAGATAATGTATGTTCATCAGTTTCAAACCCGCCCACTAACCAATGAAAAGTAATAAACGAGTCAGGTTTACAAGGTAAGCGAGAAGGATTGTAAATGGCAGGAACTTTAATTTTATAACAAAACAAATAAGCATAGATTTTTACTTCTTTGCATGTGAAGTAAGGGGAAAAGGATCGATATCCCGATATCAGAGCAGGTCAGACCACTGAGGGAGATAAAGTGAGATAGATGAGAAAGGAAACTTCTCCATCAACTGGAAGAATCAAGGGGACGGTCCTTCCTAATCCAATCATCTTTTGACTTCCCAGAAAGGCTAGAAAAATTGCTTAGATGGCAAGCTGAGTTCTAGAGAGCCTGTTTTCTGCTTTCTGCCCACCTTTTTTCCTGAAACATCTTAAAGGGAAGCAACTCTGATGGTACTTAGGAGCTCGCTAGCCATTCAAATTTCTTTCTCCTAAATTTGATATGTCAATGGCATGTATTCAAAGTGATTATACTGTAGTGGAAAGAACACTAGAGTTGGGTCACAAGAGATTCAGGCTGGGTGTTATCCTCTGACAAAGGCGGTGACTATGGTCACTCACTATGTCTTCTCCCTTGAAGTATCAGAGCTGTAGGAGACCAGCTCCTCTGGAGGGAGAACACCTTGTTGAGACCAACTGCATATGTGTCTGGGGAACATAAAACACTGTATCCCTCCAATCTTGGGGAAAGGAGAAGGGAGGAAGGGGAAAGAAAGAGAGAGGGGAGGAAGAGAGAGACAGAGACAGAGAGGCAGAGACAGAGACAGACACAGAGACAGAAGCACAGAGACAGAGAGACAGAGAGATGAGAGCAGGGAAGGGAGTGAGGAAATGCTAGGGTGGTAGTGATACTCCCAAGAGCTACTTCTGGAGCTCTGGGCATTGTAACTGCCTGTGTTTTCAGTGGCCAGAATGGGACATTGAAGGTACTGATACCCAGAGTAGGATGGTCCAAATCATCAGTGGTTGGTGACAGCATTTGGGAAAACTGGCAGTGGGCAACGAATTGGTTATCTTTTTCCACTCTTCTCATTGCCTCAAATTTATTCCAGACTTTTTTCTGTATTGACTGGAGGTGTGGGAGCAATATGAAAAAAATGATATTGATGTATTATTGTATTTATTTTTACCAGCATCTTAGAGTAGGTAAAGCCCAATATGGGGCTTTTATCTTTAAGTGAAAATGAGTCAGTAACCACTCTTTTCTTGGGGGAGGTTGAATGGTGGTCCAGCTGCCTTCTTCCTCTTCCCACCACAACAAAGCATGTGTAGAGAAATTCCTCTGAGGTGGTAGAGTGGAGAGTTCTTAGTAGAGAGTAAGTCATGCCCAGTTCAAGGAGAAAAGAAGGTCCTGTACTAAGCCACTGATGACTAATTCTAGGGATAGGGGTAGGAAGAGGGAGTGGGTGCTTCTCCTTTTCATTTTTACTTTCAGCTTCCAAACCCTCCAAATACAATAGCTACATATAAATAAGAGGTAATGCAATAGAATCATAGAGTCTTAGGGCTGGAAGGGGCCTCATATACTATCTAGTGCAATCCATTCCTGAATGAGAATGCACTCTCCACCATGCCCCAGCAAGCATTTATTTTGCCTTGGCTTGAAGATCTTTTTTTTTAAATGTTTAATTCTTTTAATCTTTATTTTTATTTTCTTAAATTTATTTATTTAATTAATTTAAAATATTTTGCCATGGTTGCATGATTCATGTTCTTTCCCTCCTCTTCTCCCCCACCCACTCCCAGAGCCAACAAGCAATTCCACTGGGCTTTACATGTATCATTGTTTAAAACCTATTTCCATATTATTACTATTTGCAATAGAGTGACCATTTAAAGTCAACATCTTCAATCCTATCCCCATTGAATCATCTGATCAATCATGTGTTTTTCTTCTGTGTTTCTGCTCCCACAGTTCTTCCTCTGGATGTGGAAAGTGTTCTTTCTCATAAGTCCCTCAGAATTGTCCTGGGTCATTGCATTGCTGCTAGTAGAGAAGCCCATCACATTCGATTGTGCCACAGTGTATCAGTTTATGTGCACAATGCTCTCCTGGTTCCATTCCTTTCATTCTGCATCCCTTCCTGGAGGTCTTTCCCGTTCCCATGGAATTCCTCCAGTTCCTTATTACTTTCAGCACAATAATATTCCATCCCAACAGATATCACAATTTGTTCAGCCATTCCCCAATCTAGGGACACCCCCTTATTTTCCAGTTTTTTGCCACCACATATTTTTGTACAAGTCTTTTCCCTTATTATCTCTTTGGGGTACAGACCCAGCAGTGGTATGGCTGGATAAAAGGACTTGAAGACCTTTTTATAAGGGCAAGGAGATTGCCATTGTTAAGAAAATATTTTTTCCTTATGCCAAACCTATAGAATGGCATCTCCCAGGAGTAACAAATGAGATGTTAGCTCTATTGTTTTTTATGTATTGGTCTGCTGTTACTGTTTACATGTTCATCAGATTGTAACAGTCTGCTTAAGAAACAAGCACATTCTAGCAATAGTTTCTAGACTCCAGTGCTTTGGCTAATAGTAGAGAAGTTAAAGCTTAGATGCCACGGGGTTTGCATTGTCTGGAGCTTCTTCGGACTCCTTCAAGATGCAGCTCAAATCCCAGTTTCTGTTGGGAGCTTCCTCATTCCATCTCCCCCCATCCTCCACCCCTGTTCTGAGCTTACCTTACATTGACACTGGACAGCTATCATGTGATCTCAGAGGGATTTTGCCTGTATTTATGTCTCCAGTGCTTGGCACACCATAAGTGCTTAATGCATGCTTTTGTTGGCTGACTGACAAGATTTCAATAGCAGTTCATTTTACAAGCACCAGGAATTATACTAAGTGCTGATGCTAGAAGGAAAAAATGATTCCTTGCCATCATGGAGTTTATATTCTGCAAGGGGAGAACATGAGCACAAATAAAGTAATCCAGAATATATACAAGTTTGTTTTTTTTTAACCCTTGTACTTCGGTGTATTGTCTCATAGGTGGAAGATTGGTAAGGGTGGGCAATGGGGGTCAAGTGACTTGCCCAGGGTCACCCAGCTGGGAAGTGGCTGAGGCCGGGTTTGAACCTAGGACCTCCTGTCTCTAGGCCTGACTCTCACTCCACTGAGCTACCCAGCTGCCCCCCAGAATATATACAAGTTTTAAAAAAGACTTAAACATTTTTAAAAATCATAGTATATACAAAATAAATCTAAGGGTAGAATATTAGCAAGTCAGGGGATGAATGGCAAAGGCCTCTTGGAGGTGGCACTGGAGCTAAATCCAAGGGAACCTCAGGTATAAGGGAGGGAGGGAGAATATTCTAAGCTGGCAGACAGTCTGTGCAAGGACAGAGGAAAGACGTGGAATTTTATGACCAAAGTACAGCTGCTGTAGGCCAGTTTGGAGGGAGCCTAAAGAATAGGAGAGTGTATGTGTGCAATGTGTGATCAGCCTGGAAAGGCAGACTGGAACTAGATGGGGAAGGGTTTGAAATGCCAAACAAAGGCAATTTGGAAACATCAAAGCTCCTTGAGCAGGGGAGGGGCATGGTTAGATGTGCTCTGTGCCAATATCTCTTTGTTGGTTCTTTGAAGATGGGGTTCGAGAAGGGAGGGGATCACATGGAAGGAAGGAGACCCATGGTGAGCTCAGTCTGGGTGGCAAGTGACCTGAGCCTCTAGTAGAATGTTTATGTTATGAGTTGAGGTGAGAGAAGCTGTGGAGATATTGCTGCTTGTGGGTGAGGGTGAAGAATTGGGGATGAGAAATGGCAGTGCCTTTGACAGCAAAAGGGCAATTCAGAGGAATGGCAAAGTTAAGGGAAAAGATGAGTCCTGTTTTGAACATGTTGAGTTGGAGATGTTCAGCAGGTGGTAGGAATATGGGATTGGCCCTCAGGGGAGAAGCCCTGGCTAGGTATGCAAAATTGGGGATCATTTGCATAAAGATGATCACTGAAGCCAAGAGATTTTATGAGCTCACCAAGAGAAAAAAAAGCACATGGGGAGAAGCAGGTCCAGGACTGAACTTTGGGGGCTGTGGGTATGTAGAGGGTAGGGCATGGACAATGGTCCTGTTGGGAGACTGAGGGAGAACAGTGGGGCAGATAGGGGAATCTGGAGCAGAGTCATGGGAACCTGGAAGTGAAGGAGTGGGGAGTGGAGGTGGTCAATGGTGTCAGATCCTACAGAGAGGTCAGAAAGGATGAAGTCTGGAAAAGATCATTGGATTTAGGAATAGATTTGAGGGAACAGTATGGCTTATATTCGGACCATGCTGTGCGTTTCGGCTACATGTTGACACACACAGGAATAAAAAAATCAATTCAACTCATTTGATGATAGGCAATGAATGTTTCTTTCATTATATGAGTAGATGCCAAAAGATGTGGCTGCATTGTACAGCACTGGAGCACTGAAGGGGATTGCTAAGTTTGACCTCTTCAGTTATTGAAGGAGCTGGCTGCTTCAGATTACACAGATAAGTCCGGGAAATATGCATGGTGCTACAGGTCATTTTCCTCTCCCTCCTTGTATGTTCATCAAATGCCCAAGATCTTAATTGTGCACTCATTTCTCTCTTGTCTCCCTTTGGAGGGGTAGAAAAGAATGCAACCCCCCCCCTCCAAATGGAATAGCCAATATGTTAATCCTCTTCCAAGCAACCTTGTCAGTGTTCCAAAAGCATACATCAGAAGCTAGCTACTGATGCTTAAAGACTCAAGCTAAGCTCATATGGATTTCAGATGTGAGAGGCATCAGCATGGATAGACAGCTGCTCTGGCCTGCTACCCTGCCCTGTCATTCACGACTGAAGTGACATGTGGCCCTATCCACACAAGGCAGATCTCCTCATGTCCCCACTTACCAGACCTCACAGTTAACTATTTTAGTTCATTTCCAAAATGTTCTTAAATGCATCATTGAAAAACCATGTCGGAGTCACATTCTATGGAGGAATATAACCCAATCAGATGCATCCAAGTACCCCACAGAATATCTAGTTTCTGGGATTGCTCATTTCATTTTCATTCTAGCTGTCCTTAAAAGTTGGGGCTCTAAATTCCTTCCCATCCCCCTTTCCCCCCCCCCCCCAGAGAAATCTGTACCCAGCTAACTGATTCCTGCAGCCTGCCTGTAGCTCTTCCTGTGTTCCCTTGAAAAGGAGAGTGAGTCGGCCAGAACTGGGCCAGTGATCATCTATCAGCTGGCCTCGGAACATTTGTCGGGGATAAAGCTCCCATGATTGAGGAATTGAACGCTGCGAGATAGAGGGAGGTCGCCTCCCTTCACCCCGACCCCCCCACCGCCCCCATCTCCTCAACTTTTTCGGGGCAGTGTGGATTAGTGGGAATTATACAGGATTTCGAGTCAGAGGGGCTGGGTTCGAATTGCAACTGAGCCTCTTATTGTGATTTTGGCCAAGACCTTCTGCGTCTGTAAAGCGAGAACGAGGCTTCTGTTTCGGCCGCCGCTCCCCCCCATCTCGCGTCTTCCCTTCTCCTTTTTGCTATACCCCCTTTCCCCGGCTCCCTCCTCTTTGATCTCTTCTTCCTTCTCCCACCCCGAGTCCCCGAGCCTCTCCTCTTGCTCCCCCGACCCCCTCTTTGCTCCCTCTCTTTCCTGCCCCTCCTTTCTGTCGCTCTCTCTTTCTTTCTCCTGTTCCGCCTCCCTCCGACTCCCTCGTTCCGGCAGCTTCCCACACTCTTCCCTCTCTGTCGCCTCCCACCCCTTCCTTTCGTCCCTCTCCCTCCCGCGGCCTCTCCGCGGCCCCTCTCCCACTCTCCCTCCCCCTCCCGCTCGGGCTCAAGCTCCGGCTCCCCCCACCTCCGCTCTCGCCTCTCTTGCGCGCACGCGCAAAGCATTTCTGGGAGCCGCATGTGGGTGACGCAGCAGCAGCAGCAACAACCCCAACAGCAGCAGCAGCAGCAGCCGCAGCAGCAGCAGCAGCCGCAGCAGCAGCAGCAGCCGCAGCCGCAGCCGCAGCAGCCGCGGCACTAGAGCAATACCGTTTGCTCGCTCGGCTCTCATCAGCACGGGAGGGAAGGGCCCCGGGAAGGAGCGCGCTTACCGCCCGCCCGGCCGCCCGGCCTCCCGGCCGCCCGGCCTGCCTCCCGGCCGCTCGGCCGCCCGGCCGCCCGGCCTGCCTCCCGGCCGCCCGGCCGCCCTGCCTGCCTGACTGCCTGCCTGCCAGCCCGGCCGTCCGCCCGCCAGCCGCCCGCCTGCAGCCCGCTGCTCTTTTCAGGCGCGCCTTGGGCCTCCGGAGCAGCTTTGCCTGGCCTGGCCGAGGCGCCTTGGGGACGTCCACGCTTGTTCAGTACATTCGAAGTTACGGAGAGGTAGGAGATCCAACTCGCCCAGCCTAACTTCCAGCCCCCCTCCCCCA